>NW_021318952.1:586021-795437 GCF_001605985.2 Dendrobium catenatum | reverse complement strand
TAAAAATGTTTTCAAAAACCTTTTTACTAATATCAAGGAGGCTGAGGATAAAGTTCTGGCTCTAGATGATATCTATATCTCTAACCCTACTAGTGACAATCTTTCTTTATTGGATCAAGCTAAAATTATTTTATTTCAGCTTCATGATCAAGAGGAGATTTTTTGGAAACAAAAAACTTCTGCTAAGTGGAGTTTGGAGGGTGATAGGAACACCTCTTTCTTTCATGCTATGGCTAATCGGAACAGAACTAAAAGACACATTCACAGTATCTCTGATTTGCATGGCTATTTTTTTTATACTGATCTCTCTATTGCTAATTCTGGTGTTGAGCATTTCAAAAATATTTTTATCAATAGCAAAACTGTTATTCCTATTTCTAATCCTAATGTTATTCCTTGTTTGGTTAATGATAGTGACAATTTTATGCTTACTAAGATTCCTACGGATGAGGAAATTTGGAATATTTTTAATACTATGAATGGGGACTCGGTGGCCGGGCCCTATGGTTTACCACTAAATTTTTCATCAAAATGTGGGTTTTTATTAAAGAGGATGTTTTGGATGCTGTTAAGGACTTCTTTAATGGTAATCCCTATCCCAAGTTTTTTTCCTCTACGAATATTGTTCTTATTTCTAAGAAAGATTCTGTCACTGATTGGAATGATTTTAGACCCATTAGTCTTTGCTCTTTTTTAACAAACTTGTGTCGAAAATCATTTCATCCAGGCTTATGAACATCTTTCCAGGTATTATATCTTCTAATCAAATGGGGTTTGTGAAAGGTAGGAGTATTTTCGATAATATTCTTTTGGCTCAAGAGATGATTCATGATATTAATGCTAAAACTCAGGGTGGTAATCTTATCTATAAGCTGGACATTTCTAAAGCTTATGACAATTTAAATTGGCAATTTCTTTATGAGATTCTTTATCGTTTTGGGTTAATCAAATGTTTATCCAACTTATTAAGAATAGTATTGAAAACTGCTACTTCTCTGTTATCATCAATGGTACTAATCATGGTTTCTTTAAATCTGAACATGGTTTGAGACAAGGTGATCCCCTTTCACCTGTGCTGTTTATTATTGCTATGGAGTACCTTTCTAGGGGTCTTGATAACCTTTTTGCTAGAAATCCTTTGCTTTATTTTCGCAATACTGCCGATGTGCCTATCACTCACCTTAGCTTTGCTGATGATTTCATTATTTTCTCTAATGCTGCTATTAAAAATGTTAAAGTTTTATTTCAGTTTTTTGTTAACTTTCAAAGTATGAGTGGCTTGTCTTTTAATAATAATAAAAGCAATTTCATTGTGAGTAAATCTGTGAATCGTGCTAGAAGTAATGGGATCAAAAGGGCTTGTGGTTTTAATTCTACTTCTCTTCCTATTAAATATCTTGGTACTCCCCTTTATAGAGGTAGGAAGAAAAAGCATTTGTTTGACAATATTTTTGCTATGATTCAAAAGAAAATTCTTAATTGGACTTCTAATTTTCTATCTTTTGGTGGTAGATTGATTTTGATAAAAAATGTTTTGAATTCTATCCCTATTTTCATATTTCATACTCTTCAACCCTCTGCCGCGTTATGTACTAGAATGGAACATATGTTTAATAAGTTTTTTTGGGGCTCCAATAACAACAAGTCGTGCATTAATTGGTCTTCTTGGAACAATGTTTGTGGTAATTTTAATGAAGGTTCTTTGGGTTGCAAAAATCTTTTGGATACTGCTCAGACTTTTTCTCATAAATTGTGGTTTGCTTTTCGTTCCAAGAATAGCCTTTGGGCTAACTTTATGAATGCCAAATATTGTAAAAATCTTAATCCTTTGGTTTGTGATTGTAGAAATTCTGATTCCAATGTTTGAAAAAGATTGTGCAATATTAAATGGGAGGCGGAGCAGTATATTCATTGGGGCCTTGGTAAAGGGGACTTATCCTTTTGGCAGGATAACTGGTTGGGTATTTCTTCGATTGATAATCTTCTTAATACTAATACTGTTGTTAATATGAAAGTTAACAAATTTTTCCACAACGGCAATTGGAATACTAACAAATTAGCTCAATTTATTCCTTCTGGTATTGTGAATATTATCATCGATGTTCCTTTAAATTTGCAGACCAAGGATAAGATTCTTTATGCTCTATCTTCTAATGGTAATTTTAGCTTGAAGAAGGTTTTGAATGTTATTAGATTTAAAAGGGATGCGTCTAAAATTTACTCTTCGATTTGGCATTACAATATCCCTTTATCTTACTCTATTTTAACATGGAGATGTTTAAAAGGTTTCCTTCTGGTTGATAATCTTATGTGAAAAAAAGGTTTTAGCTTCCCTTCTAAGTGCCAATGTTGCTCTAGTACTGAAACCATTAAACATGTTTTTATTGACGGCTTGATTGCTCAAAAAGTGTGGTACTATTTTCTCAATATTGCTAGTAAAGATTGTAATTTAAATTCTTGTGATGTTGGTGGTATGCTTAACCTTTGGAATATAGATATGAAATGCCATTTTTTAAACCTTATACCTGTTTTAATTATGTGGTATCTTTGGAAAGCTAGGAATGATTCCAAGCATAATGGAAAGAAAATGGTTGCTCAGCATATCATTCTCAATGTTAGAAACAAAATCTTTCAATTGTATATTGTCAAACTTCTGACTGTTAAAAATTTTAAGAACCACAATAACATTGCTGCTCTCTTTGGCCTTCACTTTAATAATGTTGCTCATGGTAGGACTGAATGTGTTGTGAGTTGGATTAAACCCTCTTACCCCTTTGTTAAGCTTAATATTGATGCCTCGGTTGGTCCTAAAGCTGCGGGCATAGGGGGTATCATCCGAAATCATAATGGGGAACTCATTTTTGCTTTTGCTGGTCCTCTTCCTGTTTGCACTGTCTTCTCTGCTTAATTATTAGCTTTACTTAATGGTCTCATTATTTGTCAAAATTCTGGTATGAGGCAGGTTCATATTGAAATTGATGCTTTATTGGTCATTTCTACTATTCAAAAGGAGGGGGAGGGTTACCCCCATAATATCTATACCATTAGAAAAATTAGACATATTCTATCTACCATGAATTACTCCCTCACTTACATCTATAGGGAGGGGAATGCTTGTGCCGACTGGTTGGCTAATTTTGGCAGCAAGCTTAATGTTTTGCAGGAATTTCAGGCTTCTTGCATTCCTTCTTTGCTTAGTGGTCTGATCAACTTGGACAAATCTGATTTACCTTATATTCGGCATCACTGATCTTGCTGGCTCTATTTTTTGATGTTGTTGGTCCTTCTGTTTCTTTTTTTTTTCTGTTTTATTATGATTAATTTTATTCCCAGTTCTCTTTTGGTTTTTGTTTTTGTTGTTTCTGTCATTGTCGCCTGCTCTCTGATGCTTCCCAATGGTGGCTTGGGGACTATTTTGAGTTTTTGCTTGGTGGTGGTGCCCGTTATGAGCTGTTCTGGGCGGAGTACTCTTGTGATGGTTTGTTGGCTGTTATTGTGTGGCTCGATCATTAACCAGTGTTTAGATAACTGCTACCACTTTTGGTTGATTATTAGATACATTGATATTATCTTAAATGATTGTAAATCTGATCTTAATCAGCCTCGTAAGATTTTCTGTTCGGGGTATTCTGTGTTTGATAATGATCTGATGGAGGGTGTTATGTCTCTGCATACTTACAGGTTTTTTTATTACATCCTTTGCAATATCTCTATGTTTAGCTGTTTACTGGGTGGTTGGAAATCCATTAATGTAACCTGTACTGTGATTATTAGAAGGGCTGATAGGAAATTTTCTTTGGTGGGTGTTATGATGGATGATCTGCTTCTGTCCTTTATAGTTGTCTGGAGTATACCGAGGGGTTATTATTCGGCTGATGTCATATTTCTTTGCATTGGTAATAAGTTTTCTTATAATGACTGCTTAACCTATTACTGCCATAACTTGTGCGCTTGGAGTGTTTTCTGCAGATTTCTTAAATCGACTGAATTTTGGAGCTTCAATGATTTTAAGGTTAGTTTTCCTATTTCTTTTCTACTTGCATCTATTTCTATCCTCAATTTTTGCAGGAAGTTTGAGCTGAACGGTTCCATCTGAGCTTCCTTTTTTGGGTGCTGCCTCCTTGTAGTCCGTTTAATCTTTTATGTTATTTTTGTAATCATAGGATAAGGATCAACTGGCTCATAGGCTTTATTTTATTTTCTATTGTAGCTCTTTTGAGCAGTAGCGAGCTGGAGGATCCTTTTAAGGATCTTGTAACCGGTTTTTTTAAATTAACACGTAGGCCCCTTTTTGGGTAACTAAAAAAAACGAGCTTATACTCTAATCGAGCGGCTCGATAAGACGAATCTAACGAGCCCAAAATCGCCAAATTCCGACATCATTAAGACCTTCAAATGTCCAATGATCGTAGGATTCAATATCGGCCGTTCATTCAAACCACTCCCAATTCGCCCCTGATCTCACGCCTATTTACGGGCTATGCCACTCCATAAAAACTATAAATATAGCCTTCATTCTACACAAAGGGGACTCAAGTGAAGAGAGAGAATAAGAAGAGAAAAAGAAAGAGAAGGAAGAAGCTCCTCCTCGACCAACGCCGGAGCTCTTCCTGCCGCCTGAAGACGTCGGAACTCTGCTGAATTTTCGGGAAACGCCGGAAATTTGCAGAACTTTGTAACTTTGTGAGAAGTTGATTGTAAACTGATCGTCTTGATTTGTAAGATGGATCAACCTCTGTACTTCATACAAACACTAGTGGTACTTTACAACTGGGCAAGGCCCCGTGGTTTTTTCCCTTTTTGGGTTTTCCACATAAAAACTCTGGTGTTCATTTCTCTTTTCTGTTTGTGTGTGGAATAGTCGTGCAACGCTAAGACGAATAGTTTATAACTCTACTGCCGCGTATATTCTAGCACGCAACAATGACCGTGCTTTTACTATTCACAGAGATAAAATGTACTGTTCTATGTGTCCGATCTTTACACGTAATATGCAAAATTAAATCCATATCCTCCTTCTGATGTTACCTCAAATTATTTAGTCGGATGCTTAAAAGCTGTATTGGTATTTTCATAAACGAAATAATATGCAAAAATTGTAATACAGTAAACTGTTTCAGAAAGTTTTAGTTGATTGACATGGTTTATCAATTAAATTTAATTTTATTAACGTAAATTAAGGTTTGGTTTAGGACGATTTTTTTATTGCTTCTTAAAATTTTTTTTACTAATAAATCAAACTTTAGCAACATTTTTTTTTTGACCTACTGCAATTATTTAAACACATACTAAATTACTTGCAGCGGTTTAGGAACCGCTACAAATCTGGTGTATTTGCGTTCGTTAAAAAAGTTTTTGCAGCAATTTTATGAGTACTGCTACTATAGGAAGGCTTTAGCAATAATTTTAATGGGGGTTAAAACAGCTGCTAGCGAAAAAAATATAATGCCAAAAAATAATTTTTTTATCAAATTACAATACTAATTAAGAATATTTAGAATTAGTATTGTTCTTATAAGATAATCATACATAGCAGAAAAAAACTGAAAAACAAAAACTTAAACAAACAAAACAATATTGTTCTTATCAACATAAGAATCATCATTTTCAACACAGGCATTTTAAGCTACATGATCGAGCAAAGTGCTACAGATCAAAAAAGTAATACATAAAATGAGCTATTCATGAGTACATGTGATGCAGGACAATGCTGGGCCTGAACAGACTGAGTTATGCAGTACTTGAATTAACTTCTAGAATTTTGTTGCAAACTTTGGTATACGGCCTGTTTGATTTATCACCTCAAGCTAAATCCGTAGACCAGCAAGGAGAACTTAAATACATGCCATTTGCACATGATTGCTTGTCATAACCCCTAAATCCACATATATGTACAACAACCAGCTCTATTTAATTTCTTTTATTAATATAAATTCCAACAAAAATTAAACTATCAATCAAAACATTAATATATACATCCGTATTTATTTCCCAAAAAATCATATATATTATTTAGGATTTATATAATTACAACATATCTTTCCTATCCTGATTATAAAAGAATAACTACAAAATAAAAGAAATAAAATAACAAAAAAGTTAGAGAATCATGATCAATCTCACACTCATGATCCTCTGCTCTGACCTGAAATCATTTAAATCATATATAATGAGCTAAAAAATCCAGCAGGTAATCCAATCTTACAATTGTCTCAAAAAAATTATAAAAAAGAATTGTGCATGCCATCGATTAATTCGTAGCAGTAGCAATCATATGATCATGAATTGATGCATAAAGAGTAAAATGCACATATAATAACAGTAAAGTCTGTAACTAATAAAACTAAATAATACGGAAGCCAATAAAATAGTACAATGGGGAAACCAATAAACTAGTATGGGCGCCGAATCACACAGGAATTCAGATTTTTCTATTTTTTTAACTTTTTTTAGAAATTCGAATGATTACACAATCAAATAAATGTAGTCACCTTGGATCCATCAAAATAAAACAAAAAAGTAAATGAAAAATGTAAACAAATGCATACCAAAGCTCTCTAGGGTTTTTTCATCCATCAAGATTCTTCCCTTATAAATCAATATCTCATGCTCCACCGGTACGTCACACTTATCCAAAACAAGGCTTTTGGAAGCTTTGAAAATAGCATCGACGATCATCCGGATGGAGAACTTCGATTTATTGGAGCAGTGGATGTGTATGGTGGCATGGTTAGCCGTTGGACTAACGATGCTCAAGTCGTTGAAATCACCACCATCACCCATGGGAGATTGGACAAATTAATCATGGACTACGAACCCTAGGGATTGAGGAGATAGGAAGAGTGAACCAGTCACGGATGCTCTTGAAACTGCAATCTTATGTATGTAGACATCAAATTCGACGGTGAAGGCGGATTTAGCGGCGGTGCCAACAATTGATCGGTTGTCGATGTTGTGGAATGTATCCCCATCGTGCTTCAAGTCAATTAGGACAAGATTCAAGTAAGGCTAGAATCTCTTGGTGCATGAAGCATGAAGTAATAGATGATTATAATAGTGGTAACAATTGTTACATAAATCCACTCTATAGCGGCAATTTTAAAACCACCACTACTAATTGCTCTGGAAAACACTTTGTTCTTGATAATGTTGATTGACACATTTTTATGACCTCGATGAAATAAATAATGTCAGTCATGGTAGTCTTTTGAACTGCAATATCATTTAATCATTAAGTTATGTTAAGGTGCTTTCATCTAATTCATGACATTAAGCACATATTTCAAAGACATCTTGTGAAACCCAAAAATCAAATCAGGAACGCTAGTTAAGCTAGTTTTAAAACTTAATTCCTCCATCGATTTGTTAATCATACTGGAAGATATGATATATAGTGCTATCATGCTCCATGATCAAATTTGGAAGAGCTATCTATTTTAACCTCTAATTGAACTATCATAGCTACTAATAATAATTTTTCAAGACATTAAGGTTTACATTTAAAACACTAGCTTTCAATGGACAAATCGGTACCAGATGCCTTCAAACAACTCAAAACATTTTTAGCTACACCACATCTACAGTTAAACTTACTCTAGAGAATGTCATTATATATATTTGTATCTAATCATCTCTCCTCATGTAATAAGCTTATCACTACTACGAGAGGAGAATGTAATTCAATGGTCTATCTACTATATTAGTAAAATTCTATTCATTCAAAATGAAGGGGAGATATCTGCTACCTAATAAAACAGCTACGACCCTGTTAACCAATACACAGAGAACAAAAAGGGGAGGAAGAAAGAAATCTCGCGTACAAACCTTCCACTATTAGAAAGCATAAATGGTTAAGTTCTGTAATTTGTAATTAGTTCTTATTAGACTACCGTACTGTACTTTCTTTAAGCACCTCTGAATATTTACTTCTTTACCAATAGACTAAAGGTCTATTTATAAGTCCATTCTGTACTCAGACAGGTTAAGGGGAAATAATATTTTCTTTCTTTTATTCTGTCATGGTTTGCTTTCTCTTTCACGATTATGTTCCTTTCTCTCCTCTTCGCTGATCTCAATCTTTCTCAAGAAAGTTGCTGAAGATTCAAGGCTTTCATCATGGTATCAGAGCAGGAGTAAAGAAAGCTCTAAACATCAATGGCGAAATCAACGACATCAGGAGCGATGAACCAGTCCGAACAAACAGAAGAAAACACAGCAAGCATCTCATCGGCGCTCAAGTTCGTGGTATCTAACCTCAAGAACATTGTGCCGACTCAAATCTACGGATAACTATTCGGTATGGAGATCGCAAGTGGTGAAACTCGTCAGAGCAAATGGATTCGAAAAATTTCTGGATTCTACCGTCCCTCCTCCACCCCGTCTGCTTGCAAACTCCATTGATTCGGCTGTTTCTTCAGTTAATCCCGAATACAATCAATGGATCTTGACGGATCAAAATCTTGCTGCTGCGATCTGTGCTACGATCTCTCAGTCGGTTCTACCCTATATCATTAATCTTGACTCCACATCGGCAATCTGGGATACGCTCGAACGACGTTTCCAAGCTTCAAACCGCTCTCGTGTAATCCAGCTCAAGAATGAGCTCCACAATATGTCTATGAAATCCGATACTATGACGCAATACCTCTCCAACATCAAAAAGCTTGTCGATCAAGTGGCTGGCACCGGCTCCTCTGTTGACACAGAAGATATTTTGTTATATACCTTAAATGGGCTGCCGCCGGCGTACCAGGCATTTAAAACGGCTATTCGGACAATGCTTCAACCCATCAGTCTTGATAACCTTTATTCACTTCTCTTAAGTGAAGAAGTTAATGTGGCATCTGAAGCAGCTAAAGCCGCCTCTTCCATCGACCCCACTACTGCTCTGTTTTCCTACCGAGGCAAAAACATGAAGAATAGAGGCAAATCTGCTCAAACTAGACCCAACAACAATCGTTCGTTTTCTACATCTACCATTATATGTCAAATCTGCAATAAAAAGGGACACGCTGCGGCTGAATGTTGGCATCGTCTAAACATTCAATATACTCCTCGACCCGCGTCTACGCCTAACCGTGCGCTTGCGACTGCTGCCGACACCAACTCTACGAACTGGTATCTTGACTCTGGCGCGTCTTCTCACATGACTAACTCCCTTGACAATCTCAATATTTCATCTTCTTATAATGGCTCGGACGGAGTTACCGTGGGTGACGGCAGATCTGTGCAGATTGCACATTCAGGTGTTGGTATTTTACCAACACCTACTCGTAAGCTGCAGCTCTCATCCCTTCTCCATATTCCTGATTTACATTTCAATTTATTATCTATTTCTCAACTTACAAAAGACAATGATATTTCCATTTCTTTTGATCTTTATGGTTTCACCTTCAAGGATTTGAAGACCAATCAAGTAATTCTTCAAGGGCCGTGTAGTGAAGGCTTGTACCCGCTTTGTCAACCAACACCACCGATCTACAACAAGGCGCTTGCTACCACTCAAATCCCTACTACTACATGGCACGCAAGATTGGGTCATCCGCACTCAAGAATTCTTGAAACAATAGCTAAAACAAATCCATTTCTACAAATTTCTGTTACTAGTCTTAATTGTCATTCTTGTAAAGCCTCCAAAGGGCATCAACTTGTTTTTGATAGTTCTACAAACTATAGCAATAATTTTCTTGAACTCATTCATTCTGATGTTTGGGGTCCTGCCCCTGTTCTTTCGAATCAAGGTTTTCAATACTACGTGCTTTTCGTTGATGATTTTTCGCGGTTTTCCTGGATTTTTCCTATGACACATAAATCCGAGGTTCTTAATATATTTATTAATTTCAAGAACCAAGTTGAAAAACTTACGGCTCATTCCATTAAATGCATACGTACTGACGGTGGGACTGAATACTTAAATCACGGCTTCCGCAAATTTACTCAAACTCATGGCATAACACACCAGATTTCCTGTCCATACACACCACAGCAAAACGGCTTGGCCGAGCGCAAGCATCGGCACATTATTGAAACTACCAGAACTCTTTTACTTCAAGCCTCTGTTCCTTATAAATTCTGGCTGGATGCGGCTATGACAGCTACCTATCTAATTAATAGAATGCCTTCTCATACTACTCATAATCGGTCTCCCTATGAAATTTTGTTTAACCGTAAGCCTGATTATTCTCTCTTGCGCACATTTGGTTGCACGTGTTTTCCTTTACAACCATCTTATTCCCGTCACAAACTTCAACCGAAGTCTCCTCCCTGTGTTTTTCTCGGTTACTCCGATATTTATAAAGGCTATAAATGTCTTCATCTTGAATCAAACAAAGTCTGTATGTCCCGTAATGTTACATTTGATGAATCTTCCTTCCCGTTTCATAATAGCTCCTCTCCGAAACAGCCTACCTCTACTACTGTTCCACCACCATTCTTTCTTACTCCCGAGTCTACGTCTTACTTGGATTCTGGCACTTGCTCACATTCGATGAATTCTCTTCCTATTATCAATTCTCCACTTCCTACTCAACCCACCGAACCGCAATCTCTTTCTATTCCCAGTTCGTCCCAATCAGTTGATATCACTGTTAGTCAGACTAACAACATCTCTCAACTCAACTCTCATCCTATGCTTACCAGATTGAAGACTGGCTCTCTGAAACCCAAGCAACGTTTAAATCTGCTTCACAAACAAATCATCCAAGACCATGTATCTGATCCAACTTCTTACAACGAAGCATGTAAACATATTGAATGGAGAAAGGCTATGGCTCTTGAGTTCTTTGCCTTACAACGCCAAGGCACATGGACGCTTGTGCAACCACCTCCAAATGCGTCTATACTTGGTTGTAAATGGACTTATCGAACGAAACGTCACACGGATGGTTCTGTTGCAACGCACAAAGCCCGCTTGGTTGCATTGGGTAACCATCAAGAATATGGAATTGATTATCTTGAAACCTTCAGCCCGGTAGCTAAACTTCCCACAATACGTATTCTACTAACGATTGCTTTGTACTATGACTGGCAGGTACAACAACTCGATGTAGCAAACGCGTTCCTTCACGGTAAGCTAGAGGAGACGGTTTACATGACACAACCTAAAGGCTTTGAAGACTCAATTAAACCCACTCATGTTTGCCGCCTCCATAAAGCCATATACGGTCTCAAACAAGCTCCACGCCAATGGTACAATACATTCACATCTTATTTAGTTTCACTTGGTTTTTCTCATAGTAAATCTGATCCATCGCT
Organism: Dendrobium catenatum; assembly: GCF_001605985.2. NCBI lineage: Eukaryota > Viridiplantae > Streptophyta > Magnoliopsida > Asparagales > Orchidaceae > Dendrobium > Dendrobium catenatum. Next base: position 784,184 of record NW_021318952.1, on the reverse strand, counting down.
GCTTATTCAAACTAAATCCACTGACCGTATTTTTCTGCTTATGTATGTTGATGACATTCTCGTCACGGGAAACAATCCGCAAGCAATCTCCAAACTTCTGCACCAACTCAGTGACCGTTTCTCTATGAAACATTTAGGAGAAGCCAATTCCTACTTAGGCATACAAATTCAGAAATCTGCAAACGGCTACTTCCTATCTCAGAAATCCTATGCTATCTCCATTTTAAATCAAGCTAATCTTCTCAATTGCAAACCGTTGTCCAACCCATCCTGTACCAAAACTCCAGTTAGTCTACCGAAGAATGATGCTTTGTCAGATCCATGTCTTTATCGCAAATTAACAGGTGCGTTACAATATCTAACCTTAACTAGACCTGACATTGCATATGCCGTGAATTTTCTATCTCAGCACATGCACCAACCGCAAGACGTTCACGCCTATATGCTTAAACGGCTATTGCGGTACATAAGTGGAACACTCATCTATGGCATCCCAATCACCAAAAGCAAGCTTAATCTTCAATCCTTCTCGGACGCGGATTGGGCCGGAGATCCAGTTTCAAGAAAATCTACCTCGGGATATTGTTCCTTTCTAGGAACTACTCTTATTTCGTGGACTGTCAAAAAGCAACATACAGTTGCAAGATCTTCCACGGAGTCAGAATATCGGGCCTTGGCATCTCTCACGGCTGATGTTATATGGCTTAGGCGGGTACTGGCAGATTTCGGAGCTCCTTCTACATCTCCAACTGATATCCATTGCGACAACACATCGGCTATCGCACTTGCAAATAATCCAGTCTTTCATGCGAGGACAAAGCACATTGAAATTGATCACAGATTCATTCGTGATCACATTCATAACAACAATATTCGCTTACTTCCCATTAGCACGGTAGATCAAACGGCTGATATTCTCACAAAACCGCTCTCTACACCTCGGTTTCATTCTCTTAGGACCAAACTAACTGTCATTCCTGACCCGTCAGTTTGCCGGGGAGTATTAGAAAGAATAAGTGATTAAAAGTTATATTCTGTAATTAGTTTTATTAGACTACCGTACTGTACTTTCTTTAAGCATTTCTGTATATTTACTTCTTTACCAATAGACCAAAGGTCTATTTATATATCCATCCTGTACTCTGTAAGTAGTAAGGGAGATAATATTTTCTTTCTGTTATTCTGCAATGTCGTGCTTTCTCTTTCACAATTCTGCTCGTTTCTCTCTTCTTCTCTGATCTCAACCTTTCTCAAGAAAGCTGCTCAAGATTCAACGTTTTCATCAGATAGGATAAAAATTATGAAGTGATATTCGTCTTTTGAAGATATTTAGACTTTTTTTTTACTTCTGTTGAAAGTTTTTTTTTATTAGGAAGGCTAAGGCTACAAAGGTCCATTGCCGGGAGTTTTTATGAACGTCGTGCTTCCATCATTATGGCACTATGGCACTATCCGCAGGCGTTTACTTTTTTGCAATTTGGCCTCTGGAGTTCAAATGATCCATCAAATATTAAAATGTCTTATCAATAACTGACATGATCACAGACTGGCTGTCACTAGCTTAATACCAACTGTTATCCACTGAGGCTTAGGGTGGTTGGTGGGCGAGCACGGTTGAGGACCCCCATCCCGGGTTCGAATCCCCTCTACTACGGCCTCGTCTCTTCAGTGGGGCAAAACAAATGTGAGCCCGATGCCGGTGGGTGGCCTCGCTAGCTTCCGCCGAGAAACTAGTTATGCCGCCAAGCGCTCCTTTTAGAGTGGCAGCGGATAGATACCTCCATTCAAAAAAAAAAAACCCCCAATTTTTGTTTACTTTTTAAGCTTTCTCGTAACGTTTTAATACTTAACTGTCTTGAAGATTCTACAGGCACTGCTGAAACTCTTGTCAATTAATTCTGATCGTATGGTTATTGTAATAACTTAAAACTTTTACTCATCTTTCAGACTCTCAGCTCATTAGCACTTGTGTTTGCTCTCCATCACTACAAGCCAACTCCACTCTATGTTATGGATGAAATAGATGCCGCCTTAGGTGCTTTTTCTACTCTTTTCATTTCCTGCTCATTATCTTTATGATATCTAATCTTATAGATGTTCAATTCCTTCCAGACTTCAAAAATGTTTCAATTGTCGGCCACTATGTAAAAGATCGCACTAAGGATGCTCAATTTATAATCATAAGGTATGCTTTTCTTTTGAATGGCTTTCATTTTATAATCATAAGATTCGTTTGGGACAGCTTTCTTACGGTTTCTTAAAGCGGCTTTCTAATATAATTTTTATACTAAAAAGCCGCTTTAAGCAGCAATAAGAAAACCGCTTCAAATGAAGCCATCGTATGCAACCTGAGTTTTTTTTTTTTTTTTTTTTAATCTGACGGTCAGCTTGAGGAACAACATGTTTGAGCTTGCGGATAGACTTGTTGGCATTTACAAGACTGACAACTGTACTAAAAGCATCACCATAAATCCTAAGAGCTTTGCTGATCCAGGAGAGGCCTTTTAAGACTTTTCCATGTATTCATTTAGAGGGTCTGGAAAGCTGAATTTCCTTGTTTAAATTATGTATTTACTCATGTGAAGTTTTTATCATATTTTTTTGATGAAGTTTAGGGTTTTTTTGTTGCAAAAAAAAAAAAAAAACTGCTATTATGCATGTAATTATTTATTTTGGCCTTCAAAAGTTGCACTATTAAACTCTAGTTGATTTGGTTTTAAAAAGAAGCCTTCCATTGGTGTGCAACGGCATTATTAATCAAGTAATGCTTCATTTAAACAAAAATTAAAATTAAATGTTTGATTTTTTTTTTTTTTTGGAATATGGTACCCTGAGCTTTTAAATAAGAATGTTAAAATCTTGTTTAAGCTTATTTATTATGATTTTTAACAAGTTTTAGCCATGATTGAGAATGTCTAATTATGTATCTTACCTAAATGATTTAGGCTTCTTTTGGGACGGTTTTTTTATTGCTTCTTAAAACGAAACTCTGTTTTAGAAGCAATCAAAAAGTCGTTTCAAATGAAGCCTTAAGCGTAAATGAGTTTATGGATTTAATTAGAAATTGCATATTTGATTAAGTGCTATGAGTCATCATTGATTTTAGGTGTTATTAGGCCTTAATTCACCTTCAAACTCCACATAAATGTGTACATAAATTTTGTAGCAAGTCTTTTAGAAGTTTGCCAAGAAAATGCTTAACTATATTTGTGAGGCTTGTTATCATGGGTTATTTCTCCATTAATATCCTTAATTTTGAAATAGAATTATTTTTTTTTTTTTTGCGTCTTCTACTTATATATATTTTTTATTTTATTTAATAGAAGAAAAAAAAGATCGTTATATAAATTGTATACTATGGATTTCATTTTTTTTTTAATTAATATTATATATATCGATATGTCTGTGTTTCAGTATTTGCATTAATTGATGCTTTCAAAGCACATCAACATGTCAGGATAGGTTTAAGAGCCATTGAATTTATAATGAGATTAATGCAATTCATGATATCATATATAACTATATAAGTATTAATATTATCACAATTTTCAAAGCTTGTAAGATTATTCTAATACAAATTATATATGATTATTCTTACCCAATTTTTATATCGCTTAGTGAGTTTTAAGGGATTTATTTTGGGTAGAAAAGTCCTTGAGAAGTTTGTAGGTTTTTTTTTTTTTTTTTTTTTTTATTTTTTTTTTTTTTTTTGAATTGTTTATATTTAGGACTAATTTAGAATTTGAGATACTCTAAATAATAAAATAATATCAATTGAAGGAAGGTTTATTGATCCACAACAAACCTCTATATTAATCAAACAAGGAGAACATTTTAATTTAAATATGTATTATACAAGAATATTGTTAAGTTTGATTCAATTATTAGATATTTAATAAGTTCATTAATTTGCACTAATAATTAGTTTTCTTTCTTGTTTTAAAGCTAACAAAATTTCTCACTCATGCCTTTTGTATAGCTCTTGTGTTGCACTTCTAGGTTTTGTTCTTATTTTGCTTCTTATAGTAACAGGTCAGGTTGAACTTGATATAGTGGGGGGTGGATCAAGCATGAGATAGGGAGAGAGGGCGTGCGAGCGAGAGAGTTGGTGATCTCGTGATTCATGGGGAAGGAGATGAGGAGACGAGCAACAAGGGCTTCATCATCTTGCAATTTTAGTTAATAGTTAGAGGGACGAGAATGATCTGAAAACTCTTAGTTGTGTTTGACCTAGGTAAATCAAGAAGAATGATCATAAACTTTTTCTTGCATGATTCTTTCACATGATCAAAGATTGGAGGTTTTGTTGGTTAGGGGTTTCTTTCTTCTTAAAATTATTTTAATTACGAAGATTAACCTAGATCTAAAGCATATTAGAGTTTTGTAATTTGATTGTGCATCTTAATAGAAGTCTCGCCTTCTCTTTCTCTCTCAAGATGTAGACACAAATGTATCAAATCACATAAATATTTGTTTTCATTATCTTTGGCAACTAGTCTATTGATTCTTTGCATTCATCTAGTTTATATTAAAGTTTCTAGGATTCTTAGTTAAATATTTATAATCTTGATTATTGTTTTGAACGGACTAACTTGCTCTTACTGTAGTTTTTCAAGCTATTCTTCTCTAGTTAATCAAATACCTTATTACTATTAGACTTGATTGTTTGCTACTTTTAATATTGCAATTAAATAATTAATTAAATTATTTAATTAGCTAAATCAAGATCACATTAAGGCAAATTTTAAATTGTTCTAATTGTAAAAAAGTTTATTCAACAACTTTGAATTTATTCCTAATTTCATATAATTGTTTGCCCATAGTCAAGGAATATAAAATATTATTAATTTTTTTACGCAACCTAAAACTTTATTTGGAAAGCTTAATTTTAATCATTTGGAAAAGATTATGTACCTGTTGGGTTTGCGTTCATAACAAACACATTACTCTTTATCTTAAATTTAATTTACTCAATTTTTTATTTTAATTTGTTTGTCAAACTTTAGTTGATAAATTATACTTCAATTTTAATTATTTTATTATTTTTTTAATGGCTTCATTATTTTCTTTTGAAAATGACAGTTCTTTTGTATTTTTTAATAAATTTATTTTATAATATTTTGTTATAAATATATCTACTGTATTTATTAATTTATTTTCTTTAAAATTAATATCTATATAAAAAATTATGTTAAATTAATCTCAAAAAAATCAATAAGTTTTAAGCTAATTTTAATAAAATTTATATCATAATATCTCAACACAATTCTTAAACACAGATTAATTAATATAATATTTATATCAAATGTCGGGTTAAATATCTCCTTAATCATAATACTAATAGAACAAAGTAACAAACAATAAAATAAAATACATTATTTTTAAAAATAAATTCCTGAAAACTAACAGTCAGCTAAATCAGACGTGGAAGAAACTCTTTCTCTTTTTTTTTTTCTTTTTTTTTTCACAAACAAAAAAAAAGTCCATTAAAAAAAATCACACGTTGATTTTTAATTAAATAATTAAAAAAGACAAAAAGGTACAGAATAGAGATTAATCATCTGCAGCCTGGCAGTCCAGATCTGCTCCAGGCTGTAGGTGAAGGTCCCACCGTCCGATACCTCATCCGACGGCTAGTTTTTCTCCTTTTGAGCTGTCACGGGTCCCACCACTTTATCACTATATTCTCTTGTTTTCCCATTATATGTAACCGATTAATTACTCCTTAAGTGAGGAGTTGAGCTGCAGCTTTCATATACTTAAGTTGACAATCAGTTGATTAAGCATTAATAACCATTAATTAATTAGTCATTAGCCTCAACGATTGTTTAACATTATATTATTATACATCCCTTATAAATTTACATTAAATTAAAGTTAAATCTATTAATTTTGGCACAATTATTGTGATTAAAATTAATTTTAAATTAAATAAAAAAACATTTAAGTAAGGATATTTATGAATATTATATTCAAATAAATGTTAAGATCAAATAAAGTAAAATGTTAAATATTACACATCATCATAAGTGTCCCCATATATAACAATTTAAAAATTTGCAAAAAAGTTTGAAAATTTGCAGATTTGCTAATTTGTAAACGGATGAAGCCGAGAGATTAATATTTTTAATAATAGCCGTCCTTTTATTGAATATGTAGGTTGAAGATGAGCTTTCGACGTGTGACAAAGCCAGTTATATAAAATAAAAAATAAAAAAAATTATTATTCTCGACATTCCAATAATTATTTGGGCTTAATCTTAAAAAAATATTAAGTTAAATAAAATCATTATAAAAATATTCATTTATTAAAAATTTTAAAAGACTATAAAGAGAAAATATATTAAATAAAACAGAACAGATAATTTTTTTATTGATTAAGGGAAATAAAGTGAAGAAGATTGAAGGCGGCAAGAAAGAAGAAAATGGTGAAGGAGATTAATTTTTAATTAGCGAACCTAATTGCGGTTGCTTTGCAGGTGGCATCGATAACCTCTGCAATTAACTTTGTGGTTATGTCCATGGAAAGCTTAATGGAAGGTGGAGGGTGGCTTTCCCTGTAATGTAACTTACAGGCTACCTCTCAACTACCAAAGCTGCATGCCAAAATGATCCAAAAAGCTTTCAAAATCTCTGAGTCATGCATTATAGTTAAAATGTAAAGAGAATATTCTAATAAATTTAAGATAATGACAAATTTGTAAGTATGCATTAATTTATCTCAATTGTGGAATTCCAAATAGGGGAGCATCCATAGATTTTGTAGAAATCTAGAGCAGAAAGATCACTCGGAGTTTTAAAGGTTGTTTGGATCATCAAAGAGTTTTTACGCACTACTAGGGGTGCAAATAAGTCAAGTCGAGTTCGATCTCGATTCGCGAGCCAGATCCTGAGCTCAGAAGGCGAGCTCGAGCTTGGCTCGTTCCGCTGAAAAAGCTTGTCGAACGTTTCGTTCGCATCCCCTTACACCCGTGTCGACTGTGTCCGTCATTCCACCCTCGTCCGCGTCCGACATCCTGCTCGCTCATCCTATGTTCCGCCCGCGTCCGTTATTCTGACCGTGTCCAACATTCCACTCGCATCCGCATCCATCGATTTTATTCCAACCACAGTTTTTGCTTTTTCGTTGCTTTTAGAAGTTTTTGCACTAGCAAACTGCTTTCTACATCGACTTTCAAAAAAGTTACTTTCTCCATACTAAAATTTTATAATCAATTTTACAAAAAATTTCAGCCATAGAACTCTAAACTTGTATTTCAAGAGCACTACGTCATAGCAAGCCAATTTTGGAGCATATCATAGAGCTCTCCACCCTTTATAAAGTGTTTGATTCTACTCTTTCACTAATAAAATCAATCACAAAATAATCTGACACATTAAATAACTTAATGAGCTATTAAATTCTCATTCAATAATTGTGCTCCTCGTGGCCATTCTCATGCAAGCAAAGCTGGTCAAGCAGTACATGGCCATTTAAATCATTGTATAAAATCAGAACAAAAACAGTCCACACGACACAAAATTCTCTAGCATCTTCTCTTCTCATTACAAGTATCGCAATTATTGATGAGCTGCCATACCATTTTTTATTTTTTATTTTTTATTTTTTGAAAAAAGTGGGACCAGTTTCATAAAAAAAAAATACTTTTATTTTTTCATTCAAGTCCTAAAAGAACAAGCTGGAAAATGGCATCTAATTATTTGGTTTGGTCTTCTCCCCATAATAGTGTCGGTGTAGCCGACAGAGCACCACAGGAGAAGATTGAAATATCTCCAAAAAAATAAAAATCAAAATAAGTAAATTATATTAGGTCGATTGTTAGGAAGTCTCCATCATAGATGATTATGAGTTCCATCAATGACATATAGATGTTGGCTCTGTAAACAAAACTCTCAATGACGAGGAATTATTACGCCGTATGTATATTATGTACAATTTATACGCATGCTATATATAAATTGTACACGGTGTACAAGCGACGTATCCTATTTTGATGGGAGTCCGGACGCCGTCCAGACTCCGCACGTAATATTTTTTCCTCAATGACAGGATGTTAGAACTATGGTTTGTATAAAGAAAGTGTCAACACCATGTAAATTTTTAGGGTTAAAAATTTATATTGGACGGCTGCGATAATGACAATGATGATGTTGAAGATTATTTTTCTTTGAGATTAAAAATATATTATAATTTTTATCTTTTTATGATAAAGAATAGATTATGATCGGTATTTCAAAATCTGATATGCTATGAATACGATATTTTTATTATGCATTATTGGCATGAATTTCTTTCTTTCTTTTTAATTTTCAAGAAAAATATAACTAAAACACTATTTCTCAATCAAATAATTTTAAGCCTATCTATTAGCTTGGTAGGAATGACGTCCATATCACTACTTGTTGGGTTCAATGTTGTGCTCAAACCTCTTTTTCTCCTTCAAACAAACAAAATTTAAAGGCATTTGAACTTTACTCAAGAAATATGTCAAAAGCACCACCACACCAACCATAAACTATCATAAACTATCAACTAACTTAAAAGTTTAATTTTTTTAGAAGATTAATATGTATTACATTAATTCATTTTATAAAATTATGTCATTTGTTTCATTTATGTAGTAAAAAATAAAATAGCATAAATGACGGGTTCAGTAAATACTATTCCTGAGACAGGAATAGCGATATGACATTCTTTTTTAACTTCTCTCTTTTAACTGTTAGTAAATACTATTTTACCCAATTATCATGTGTTTTTTTATCAGGTACTCTCCAAACTAGCATGAAAATAGAAAAAAATAATTGTACACCCTTATCTGTAGATTCTAGTAACTCACATGGACCAGCTTAGCTTGCATCCAAGGAGCTTGACTAAGAGGCGGGGGCGGAACCCCCGTAGGGTCATGAGGGGCAATTGCCCCTCTAAAAATTTTTTTTATAAAAATTCTTTTTTATAGACTTCTTTAGGTATTTTAGTCTTTATTATAAGGATTTTTAGTCAATTGCCCCTCCTAAAACTTTTAAAATAATATGATCTTTAGTAAATTGCCCCCCAAGAAATAGTAAATAGGATTCATTATTTTATTTATTAATTTGAATTTCAAAATTATACTTACAACTAAAATTTATTCTGGGGTTGCTGCCCCAAGAAATCCCTGCAGCCCCTTGACCCTGCGACCTGACCGGGCAAATCGAACCCCGCCATGGGGCGCTATTTTGGGGGCACTGCCCCTAGAAACCCTCGCAGGGGCGAACCCCGCCAAGGGGCGCTGCCCCCTTGCACCTATGATAGTTACTTATAAGTTTACCTCCCCTAAAAATTAAGGTTGGTTCCACCCCTGCTAAGAGGTAAACTTTTCCAAGGCATGTTATACTTATAGTGGGACTCGCTCCAACAAGATCAAACGAGGGTAGGCACTCACCCTACCAAAGCTTGCCCAAATAAAGCCTGATTATGTGGAGCTCAAATAAGAGATGCACTCATCTATGACATGACCCAATCATGGGGCACAGCCTAGTAAGATTCAATGAAGATATGCATTTGCCCTAATAAAACTAGTCCCAAAGAAGCTCAACTAATAAACCAAAAATCCATATAGGCTTGACTGGAGTAGGAAATTACCTTAGTAGATCTCGATCTAATGAGATAATCACTTCATGAGAACTCATCCTAAAGGAAGACTTGCCAAGCCAAGGAGACTTGCATCTCTCAAAAAACCCATCATCCAATGTCCACATACTAACCCCGCAATAACCACCTCATTAACTATGTTAGAGCCTCAAACTCGAAGGAACTCATCAAAGACATCTATCTAATATATTCACCTAGAGAACTCACTCAAGACACTCATCTGAGAGGACTCGCTCAAAAATAATTTTCAAAGAGTATTTACCAAAAATATCGACAGAAGGCAATTATAGTCACATTATTATATAATAAAAATAATTCATGTATACATATTTAATAGTACTTTACATTTATTTTAATATAAATTCAACATTTTAAAATTTATCATGATAAAAAAATTCAAAATAAATAATTTGTTCAAATTTTTTTCCCATCAGCGGTCAGTGACTCAATGCAGTAAATGCACTCAGTGGTCTAAGCGGTAAATATATATAAGTGGAGCTCCTCGTGGGGGAATCCTGTAATTATGGTTAACGGTAAACTTTTACGAGCCCAAATGATTTATGAATCGGTGAATCGTCTTTACTTAGGTCTTCATCATTATTTTTTTAATTTATCTTTATTAGATAATAAGTTTGTAGCCTTTAATAAATGATTCGCTTCCCAAAGCAGTTAGACCATTTGAGGGAACAGGCAAAAAGTTTTTCTTCATGTACAATTTTGGAATGTTAAGAATAAATAGATTAATGGTCAGTGATTTTTTCTTAAACAAATCAAATTAGAATTTAAAAAACTTTTAAATTAGAATTTGAAAGTTTTTTAAATTCTAATTTGATTTGTTTATGAAAAATTAAATTGTTGATGTTTTATATTACTCATATAATGTGCATGAAGTCATATAATGTGCATGAAGTTGGTTGTGAGAAAGGAGATATTTTGATTATATTTAGGATATCTTTCTTATTGATTTTTAAAGCAATTTTTTAGTTAAAATATTATTAATTTTAAAAAAAATTATTTTAAGAAGCGGTAAGAAAGTCGTCCGAAACAAAGACTTTATTTGGCTTAGATTTTTTTAATTCTTTTATATATATATATATTGAAAAAATATAGCTTTAGTTTAAATTTTTTTTAATATCGTGATTTTTTTTTAATTGGAGAGGCATTTTATGACCATAACATATGTATATGATGGGAGAAATAATGTCAAATGGGATTGATTATAGCAATTATTAATCATTTAAATTATTATTTTATTATTTAAATATGATAACATTTAATCAATGAATTTGATTTTGATAAGAAAAATTGTAATATTTTTATTATTTAAATGTCCGATCACAATCGTTGGACTGCTGCTACCTGGCCACCACCATCGAGCAACTAGTGTCTAACTTCCATTGTTCTATCAATATTGTCCAACCATTGCAGTCAGGCAATTATCATCGGACCACCATCATTTGTCAGCCACCTTTCAATCGCATATATCCGTACATCTATCAACCCTCATCACTTCAATAATATTTTTCATTGCTATGACAAAGAAGCCAAGCCAACAACTCATATTATTGTAATTTTATATGGGAAAACTTTATAACAAATACTCGAACAGTTGAAATTTCAACTCGATCAAGCCCCGTGGTTTTTCACCTTTTTGATTTTTTCATTTAAAAATTGATGGGCCTCCTACATTCTTTTATTTTATCTGTGTGTATCGGATATTCATACAAATCTAGGATGTTAAATTCTTCATCTACCATCGCAGACATTCTAATATGCAATAGTTTGTCAAAGTTTTGTGCAAAGCAATTCACAATTACAAGCTATATGAATGTATATTCGATGTCCAATAAGTGTAATAGTCATAACAACAAAGTTTCACCCTCCGACTCTCATAATTCCATGGACTATTATTTTACCTATTTCCTCTCTAACAGGCATTACCTTACTGGCCAAGCCGCACGGGTACATTAGGTTTGCCCCTTGTTGCGGGCTAAGTCATTCACATCGATAGAGTTAGAAAATTTTCGTCTCAGCATCGTACGAATGTCTAACATCCTGAAAAACCCTGAAAAAGGGAAAAATTATGGGGTCACGTCAAGTTGAAAGGATTCCACTAGTGTTTGTTTACATTACAGGTGGCTGACTCATTCTTGAAATTGAGGACAATCATATTACAATAATCAACTTCCGGGTTTAAGTTCAATTACAAACGAAGATCGGAAATCCGACGACGTTTGGTAGTCGGGCAGAAATGTGGCTTCAATTGACGGTCAGGCAGAAATTTAGAGTTAGTCATTTGTCGGGCAAAACTCTGGCGTCAGTCAGCTGTCGGGCAGAGCTCCGGCGTCAGTCGGCTGCCGGGTGGAAGTCTGGTGGTAGTCGAGGAGTCTGGTAGCAAGAGACCTCTCTTCATTCTCTTCATTTTCTTCATTCTCTTCTTGCTTCGTCCCACTCATGATAAATGAGGGGTCTATTTATAGTTTTTGGAGAGTGACATGGCCGACAAATAGGGGGAAAATCAAAGGTAAATTTGGAGTTGTTTGAATGGACGACCGATGTTAAATCCCTTGATCGTGAACTATCTATTAGGCATGATATCATAATTTGATGTTCTTGGGCTTGTTGGATTTGTCTCGTCGAGCCGCTCGATTCGACTATAAGCATGTCAAGTTATGAAACTATTTGGTAATTCAAATTATGGATTGAACCTTCCAAACGCACTTCGGTTATTTGATTTGGTCTCATTTGGGCTCGGATTGAGCCGAATTTGGTGTCTTTGGGTTCGTATTTTTGAGACGTTCAGTTCAACTATAAGTTTGTTGAAATCAGGGTTCAAATGATCTCTGATTTAATTTTTTAAGCTTATACTTGATTTTTTTTCTTTGAGATTCGTGCCCAATCAAGATATTTTTTTTATGATATATCACCCATGAAGATCACATTCACAAGATAGAAAAGTCATAAACAAAATCCTTCAACTTGTGTGAGGGAATTGATAGCTAACACCGAAATAATATAACCCCCATATAAACAACAACTCAAGGTGGCTTAGTTTACGAACACTCATGCTGAGCTTTCTCGCTATCTTGTTAGGTTTTCCACCATAGCATGACATCAATATCCTTGACACTTCTAATTTTATCTATCCATCACATGCAACCGAACTAGTTGTAATCCTCTAAACATCATTGGAGAATTGGCTCAACTCCTGATTTGTTGATGCTCCTTGTACTATTTAACAAGAGAAATTACAATGCCTAATGAAAGTGAGATTTTTCTTGAGAGTGAAAATCAACTCCTTATTCATTTTAGCGTTGAGGATTTTTTGCCTTTGGCTAAAGTCATCCTTCAACATTTCAATCTAATGGGATTCAAGCAAATTTAACGAGCCTTATATACACTCCTTCGCTAGGTCTTTCCTATCATCTTCAAATGATTGGCTCACATTTGGCCTACTCTTTTCCAAGAGGGATCATCCACATGCTCACCTAATTATCATGCTATTTAAATTACTTATAAAATCAAAGAATTATTGAGAACTTCTTTCACCTCTCAAGAATTCTCAAAATGAGGGAGAGTTGTTTAAAGAGTATTTATGGACATTCTCCTTTGAAACTCATCAAATCTCAGAGGTAGATCTTGAGCAACTAAGATCGCTCTTCCTTGTAGAGCTTTATCTCGGGCCATTCTATTCATCTCTAATGTGAGACAAGATCTACTCATATGATGACCTAATATACTATATAAAGGCACTCATCTTTGCTGATGAGGTCAACAACACTCGTTGAAAATAGATCAAGTAACCCATGCATGGGCAAGTGTTAAAATGATACAGGGATGCTAGTTAGCCTTCCAAGTGAAAGAAACACGAGCAACAAGAGTGCTATGATCTGTCCCTCCATTGGTCAACACACCAATAACATAAGTCGCAATTTAAAAATGAGCACACACTATTCAACATATCGTGTGTTGATATTTTGATGGTCATCAAAGATGAGAAGACTTTTGAATGATCCAAATTATTTGAAAATAAACTTAGAAAATCAAGAGTAATATTATCATTCTATTGAAGTAAAGACATACCATCAAAGCATGCAAATAATTCAATGGAAAACATCATTTGTAACCAACAATATAAATAAATGAAATTATTTTAACTCTGCAAAGCTCAATAGTTTTTCTTTTCTCGGATTTATGTAAGTTTCGAATCCAAGACCTCTTCGTTGAAAGTCAAAGCTCACAACCAACAGATTAAAATGAACTTCATGAATAACACTTATTACATATAGAATAATCAAATGGTATTTTAAACTCACAAGTAGTGACATTTATTTTTAATTAATTGATGGAGACTCAATTTTAAAATAATAAAATTTGATGTAACGCTGATGAAGACGAGCTTTAAATATTGAAACTGACATTCATAAAAATGAAAATGTCTTTCAACTACAAGTGTTTAAAGGTAGCTCAATATGTATATGTTATTATTATTATTATTATTATTATTTTGAAATTACTTACCAAAATATTGAGACTATCTAAACTCTGATTTCAGCAAAGTTACAGTCAAAATGAATGTCTCAAGGTGACGTATCAATGATTGAACTCTCTATAATTACATTTTTTAATCAATGATTGCAGCAATGTTACGTATTTTTATTATTTTTTTAATTTACTTACCAAAATAAATAAATAGTGACGAGCTACATCTTAATTTCATTTTTTTATGTACAGTAACTAAAAATTAATGTAAAGAAAAGTTTTTTTTTTTTAACTTATAAAACAAATTTTTAAATTGATTAGTGATACGTCACACAAAATTGTATTGATTAAGCACGAAATCTCAAAGCATATCTAAATTGAAAACTTCAAAAATTAAATTTGGTATCCTCTAAATTCCGATTTCAACAAAGTTACAGCTCAATCCGAGCCCAAATGGGCGTAAATCAAGGAACCGTTGTATATTTGGAAGCATCAAAACTCTTTTCTTATATATGATTTAGGGCATTTTAAACTTTTATGTTTATGTTTTTTTAAAACTCTTTTCTTATATATGGTTCAAAATTATTTTTTCAAAAATATTTTTTTTAAACAAAATTTAAAAAAGCAATGAAAATGTTATCTTTCAAATACACATAATTTTCTTGAAAAATAAATTTCTTATCACTTAACACCGGTTCCTAGTCCCAGATGAAAAAAAAAAATAGAGTTGATTTATAGTCAACAAATAGCTTAAAATTTATCAAATAATTTTGACTTAAAATATGAATTTCTTAATACATTATTATTATTGTACATAAGAAAAATACACATGAATTTTAAGAAAATAATAATAATAATAAAACAAACCCAAAAAATCCTAAAAAGAAAAACTCGGAGTTATCATTTAGAAATTTTAAGAAAACAAAGCTAACCTTAATCCATAAACATTTTCACCTACAGTCCTTCCGTCAAACCGCTGCGGTCTCTTTACGCCTACCTCACGAGCCACGTGCTCCTCCCTACCGCCGTGGGGTAACATCTTATTTTGCCGTGCTCCGCGGAAATTTTACCGCGGTAATGAAAACGGCGCGGTGTCGGCTACGAGTTTAAAGTTGAAAACTTGAATCTTCGAACGATGGTCACCGACGAAACAATTACCGAGGGTGAAAAACCGGTCCTCACCGTGACCGCAGAAGTATGCATCAAGTTTAGGGTTCGTAGTGGTGGGTGCAGAGTGAGTGTGGTTGTTGCTGGTCCCGTTAGTGGAGAAGCGAGAAAATTAATGACAGAAATGCCCGCGCGCGGGCTTAGAAACGCGTGGGCCCCATGCAAGGAGTCTGGAGACGTCACCACTGAAACCCACGTGCGAATCCTTGCCTCGCAATGCTCTGCTGTTGTATTTAATTTAGTTAGAAGCATTTATCAGAAAATTTATTTATTTTTTACTAATAGGTACTTACAAGAAATAAATCCCATCAGAAATAAGGAGCCGATGATACAGCATCGATCAATTTTGTCAAATAATAATTTAATTTGGCGTTGAAACTGAATTTTTTTAACCTATATTTTATTCACGTACAGTTAATATTATAAAATTTATATTATTTTAAAATAAATTATGGAATAATTTTATTAAAAACTAAATATAAAATAAGTAAATTTTTTAATAAATATATAATTTTACATGCAAAATTGAAGAGTTTATGTTATATTTTTAATATCAAAAGTTAAATTTAAAAATAAAATTTAAAAACAAAATAAGATTAGGGTTTAAATAGTGAGATATAAGGCATTATTTATCAGTGATATATGTTATAAAGTTAATCAAAAAGCACATACTTTTTATTTAAATGGTTGAATGAACTCCAATTTTAGTGCAGTTATGCTCGAAACAAGCATCATTTTAAAACAAATTTGAAACATCTATAATAGGAACGTAAGATTTGTATTCATCAATACTATTAAGTTCACAATATCAAGAGCTTCGAGTTGATATTTTTTGCTCTATAATAAAAGTAGCAGGTAAAACGATGCTCCTCCAAAAAGGAGAAAGACCAAGCCATCATCTTTTAATGATAAACATCTAACATTGCTGAGAACTGAAGTTGAAACTCGTTAGCTTATAAAATCAGATGTCCATCAAAGATGTTCATTATCATCATTCATCAATCCGACTTATAATCAACATTCAACACATTATCCATCATTTATGAAAAGCGTCCGTTAACTCTCATACTTTTTATTTTCCAATTAAGAAGAGGTCTGTCGTTAAAATTTTGACCTATTTCAAAGTTAATAGGCCCATAAATTTTCTATTTTCCAAATTTTTACATATATATTTTTTTTAAATTTTATGCGTAATTTTATCTCTATTTATTTATTCACATGCACCTGATATTTTCATGCAAATTATCACTTAAATTCAAATCTATATTAACATAAAAAATTTAAGTAAATTTTTAGTACATAAAAATTAGCATTCTAATAACTGCAAAATCAATGGTTAATCCTTTCTCCAATAATTTGCACCATTCCCTCCCACGCGCAATCTCCACCTTTTCCCTCATTAAATAATCATTAAAATACTTAATCTTCGTATAATCACTTGCTTAGCATAAGAGAGGGTCTTAATCAGCGTATTAGAAGTGTCGGCGGGAGCTGTTGATCGAGACATGCAAGAAGTGGAAGGTACAAAGAAAAAAAATGGAGAATATATACAATGATAGATAGAGATAGAAAGAGAAAGCCAGAGAGAAGAGAGAGAAAGAGAGAGGGGCCAGTTAGGACAATGCTGTTTGGGTTCTCATATTATGAGGAGCCAACAAAGAGATGCCTCAACCATTTCATTAATTTATTTTTCTGAGCTTAACCTCTCACCCACCTTCCTTTTTTTTTAATTGCATTATCTTTCTTCTTTTTTAGTTGCTTTATTGCTTTTAATGTCTATTTATTTTTCACTATTTTAACGTTTTATTATTTAGAGAAATTTGTTTTTTTGTTTTATTGAAAGGTGAACTCTGCTTTTGTTTATCTTTTTCTCCTACTTTATTTTTTATTTTTGCAAAAGTTGTTGGAAAACTTTAGCCATTTTTGAAAGTAGATAAAAGATATTTGTGATTAAAATGAAGACAGTTTCATTATTTGCTTGTTTATGAAGTAATAATAATTATAATAGTAAGTTAATTTTTTTTTATTTTTTGAGATAAGATTGTAATTATTAAAGAATTAATAACATTATTTTCTCGTTTAATTTTTAGTAGAATTAGTAACGGGTGATTGACTATGATATCTAAAGACTTGCATAATTTTATAAACAAGTATTTTATGAGCTGTATAATTATTGTCAGACATACTGAAGATGATATCACGATTGACGATGTACAATTTTTAATGATCAAAGACTAGACGATTAATTGATATTTTGCATAACATAAGAGATTGCATACTCTAAATTACTTAAGACTAAGATATTTAGATAATCTAGAGGGTGAATGTTTCTAAGAGCTTATGCAGTCAAACTTCAAACGAATGTATAGCGTAGGTCGATTACTCTAGTGGAGCGCAAAAAAAAAAAAGCTAAAAGGATGTGGGTGAACAATGAGACACAAATATTGGCGTCGCAATGTTCACACGTTATTATTATTATTACTATTTTTAATTCAAAAAACATGTTAAAATAAAGTATGAGAAAAAATATACAATAATATTCTTTTTTGTGTTATAAAATATAGTTCGGTTGGAAACAAATTATTGCATTTTGGTGTATTATTGTACTTTAGAGTGAAAATTGAGTTTTTCGGTAGGAGATGCCCTAAAGGACAAAAAAATTCTTGAATTTAATTTAATCTTAGAATTATAAACCTGAACGAATGTTATATATCTCATGGATAAATTAATTTTAAGCATAATTTAATATCTCTTCCGCTTTCAACCCTATATATCATTTGTGAGTTTACTAAAAATTAATGTTTGCGAGTTCATTGGACTGACACATCTTAACGTTATTGACATAAAGTTGATTTGAAATACGACTCATATGCTTATTTATGAAATTTGACGAATACAATTTACATATATATCATTTTATACCATCCTATTTACATATCTACACCTAAAATTTTAATATTCCACTTATATATTTCATTTCTAGCACTCATATTTGATATGAAAAGGAACTAAGGGTGGTATGTATGTAATATTAAAGTTTTAGATGCTAAATATGTAAATAGAGTATTATAGGGTGGTATGTTTGTAAATCTCCCATATATATATTAATTCAAGAAAAGATAAAATTCTTGGACTAATGAAGAGACTTCTAACAAATTAGCAACAAGTATAATAACATAATGTCTTTATTTTAATATATGGGATTGACAATATAAATCTTTTTTTTTCTATTTTGTATGTTATTGAATTTAATAATAATTTTTTATTTATTTATTAGAATTCTCTGTAAAAATATTAGGTTTTTGATGTGACCATCTTAAATTATTAGGGTTGGTAAAGTCTTAATAATTTTGCAAAATATTTAAAATTGTCACAATTCACACAATATTAAAAATTATCAGTTTTGTGTGCAATATTCCAAAATTCATTATTAGGATTTTAAAAATATAACGGGTATAGCTACTCTTGTATGTTAAAAAAAGTATTAATGCGAGGAGTATTTCAGTAAAAAAAAAAAAAATCTAAAAATATATTTATTTCCTTCACCGTGAAGCGGTAGGCAACAAGCAAGGAATAATAAGAAGAGGTTGAGGGGGGGACAGGGGTTCCTGCCATATCAGTGAGGGCTTTCCCCATCCTCGCTTCCCTCATTCTCAGATGAGGAAGCTTTAAGATATGATCAAGTTGCAGCTTTGATCGCTCAAAAGGGACTCCCATTCTTCATCAAAGCGTCGAAAACCCGGATTTTTCGAGCTAGGTTTCAGTTGTATTCTGTAGATCGGGGGGAAATTTCTTTTTTTTAGGGGATATCATCGAAGAAATCTCTCAAGGAGAAGATGGAGGCCAGTGCTGGTCTCGTCGCCGGCTCTCACAATAGAAATGAGCTCGTTGTCATCCGCCGTGAGGGCGAGCCGGGAGTAAGTAACCCTAAGCGGCATTTCACGGCTAAACCGAATGGTTACTCAGATTTTCCTTTTCCGACGTTGACTAAACTTGTTTTTGCTTCTTGCGGTCTTCTTGCAGCCGAGGCCTTTGCAGCACCTAAGTGGTCAGATCTGCCATATTTGCGGGGACGATGTTGGGCTTACCGCTGATGGGGAGCTCTTTGTGGCCTGCAATGAATGCGCCTTCCCGATTTGCCGCACTTGCTATGAGTATGAGCGCAGAGAAGGAAACCAGGTCTGTCCTCAGTGCAAAACCAGGTTCAAGCGCCTCAAGGGTAGGGTTTCTTGCCATTCTCACCTCTCTTACTTGTAGCTGAGTCAAAATGGGACTTTTTAATTTTATGATAAACGAGCAGGTTGTGCTCGAGTTGCCGGAGATGAGGAAGAGGATGATGTAGACGATCTTGAGAATGAATTCAATTTTGTGGGAAGGAATAAGGTGGATGGGCAATATCTTGCCGAGTCAATGCTGCAGGGGCACATGAGCTATGGACGAGGAGATGTGGAATTTCCTCAAGTGTTTCATGCAATGCCTACGGTTCCTTTACTCACCAATGGCCAAATGGTACTTTTCCTTGACTTTCTCCTATCATGTTCTGTAATCACTGCAATCTATTTTTAAGTTGCCATATGGGTTATGATAAGGGGAAATTCAAATTGCACACAAGCTGTGCTGAAAAAAGAAAAAATAAAAAATAAAAAAGGAAAAAAAAAAAAGAAAAAAGAAAAATCTGATCTTGCTGGAATTGCCTTAACTTATTTTTCTCACTGGTTGCATATGTTCGACTACAGGTTGATGATATCCCTCCAGAACAGCATGCTCTTGTCCCCTCTTTCATGGGTGGTGGAGGGAAGAGGATCCACCCGCTCCCGTTTTCAGATCCCAGTCTTCCTGGTATATTGACCTGCACTTTCATTAGATAATTAAATTGTTAAAACTTCCCAAATATTTTCCTTTCAGACCTTTCTGTCTCCCAGGTTGAAATAACAATTAAACTTTCTACTTTGTTGAGAAAATTTGGGTAACATTTCTCCCTTGCAGTTCAACCCAGATCTATGGATCCTTCCAAGGATCTTGCTGCTTATGGTTATGGAAGTGTGGCATGGAAAGAGAGAATGGAGCATTGGAAACAGAAGCAAGAGAAATTGCATATGTCTAGAACTGAAAATGGTGGCAAGGATTGGGATAATGATGGTGATGGACCAGACTTGCCATTGTAAGGCCCTGCACTTTTTTATCTTCAGAAAGTTTGACTAGTTTTGCTTGAATGGCAGTACTTATTAATGACTAATGTTAATTTGTTACCACCACTTCTATCATTGCTATTTGTTGCAGTATATTTTTGTTGGAGAATTGGACACCAATACAATTCTTTAAAGGCTTCATTATAGGAGTCTTCTATATGTTAATTAGGGCACATTGCAGAATTACCTTTGGGATGAAAATTTTTTGATTCATTTGCCTCTGCGGTATGGTCCGATAGTATGTGCATGTTCCTTGCACATTGAAGAGTGTTAATCTTTTGAAGACTTTTTGCTAGATGTCTCTGTTATTATTTTGTATTGATTCTTGCTATCAACTTGCCTATAATTTCATTATAAATTACTTGACCATATGAGTTAAAAATGCTGCATTGAAATGTTATTGCGTGCCGTAAGATCTGGCATTTGAATGAAATTGTTGTGTAAAATCTCTAAGATTGCTATGCTAGGTGTTATCATGGTGTGTATCTTGGCTAGAAAGATATACCAAGATGGAAATTTTGCGATATTTATCATGGTTTTCAATGAGATTTATAAAAAAAAAAGTGATGCAATGCTCATTGTTTGTTTCCTCCTTTGGGAAGTTATAATTGTCGTTTGATATGTAAATTTACTCGTGTTATTAATTGTCTCAACCTCTTTATTTTCTACTTCCTAATCTAATAATTTCTTAACTCATCTTATGACAGAATGGATGAAGCTAGACAACCACTATCAAGAAAGCTGCCCATTTCTTCTAGCCAAATCAACCCGTACAGAATGATCATCATAATTCGGCTTGTAATTGTTGGATTTTTCTTTCATTACCGGGTCACGCATCCCGTGCCTGATGCATTTGCTTTGTGGCTCATATCTGTAATATGTGAAATTTGGTTTGCTGTTTCTTGGATTCTTGATCAATTTCCAAAATGGCTTCCAATTGAGAGGGAGACTTACCTTGACAGATTGTCATTAAGGTTAATAAAACTAGCCTCTATTGAACTCAATTACTCAGCATACAATTGAATTGTCCAGCCAACTGAACCTTTCCTACGTTTACTATATTTTCAGGTATGAGAAAGAAGGTCAAACTTCTCAGCTAGCCCCTATTGACATATTTGTGAGTACAGTTGATCCTATGAAGGAACCTCCTTTGGTAACAGCAAACACGGTTCTTTCGATTCTCGCTGTTGATTACCCGGTCGACAAAGTTTCTTGCTTTGTTTCTGATGATGGTGCGGCAATGCTCACATTTGAAGCATTGTCAGAGACATCCGAGTTTGCAAAAAAATGGGTTCCGTTTTGCAAGAAGTTCAATATTGAGCCGAGGGCGCCAGAGTGGTATTTCCAACAAAAGATTGATTATTTAAAAGATAAAGTCTTACCATCATTTGTAAAGGAACGGAGAGCAATGAAGGTGATAGAATGGTTCTCACTGGTTCTGCAATTATACTGGCATATTTTTTTTTCTTTTACTTAATCTGAAACTTAAATATGATGCTTTCTTCAGAGAGAATATGAAGAATTCAAAGTCCGGATCAATGCTTTGGTTGCCAAAGCTCAAAAAGTTCCTGAGGAAGGGTGGACAATGCAGGATGGTACCCTATGGCCTGGAAATAATGTTCGTGATCACCCTGGAATGATTCAGGTCTGAGTTTATGATCTTCTGTGCTTTTTTATTTTTTATTTTAAGTCCAATAGTTTGATTCCCTCTTTTCTACTTTTCCAATGAAATCTCATTGTCCTGTGAACTCTTAGGTCTTTTTGGGCCAAAGTGGTGGGCATGATATGGATGGAAATGAGCTACCACGTTTAGTTTATGTTTCAAGAGAGAAGAGGCCCGGTTTCAATCACCACAAAAAAGCCGGTGCTATGAATGCTCTGGTAAAGAATTACATGCTGTTCTTTGCTAATAAAACAGCGGATCTCTGCTGCAGCAATATAACTATTGCGTGTTGGTTTTTATCAGGTTAGAGTTTCAGCTGTACTTACAAATGCTCCATATATGTTGAACTTGGATTGTGATCACTACTTCAACAATAGCAAAGCAATAAGAGAGGCGATGTGCTTTATGATGGATCCACTGGTTGGAAAGAGAGTTTGCTATGTGCAATTTCCTCAGAGGTTTGATGGCATTGATCGCCATGATCGATATGCTAATAGAAATATTGTGTTCTTTGATGTAAGTTTGTAATGTTCCATGGCAAAAATATATTTTCTCATACACTGCAAACTGGATCCATGAGATTCTGACTCCAACTCTTCTGTTGTAGATCAACATGAAAGGTCTTGATGGGATTCAAGGGCCAATTTATGTTGGGACTGGATGTGTATTCCGGAGGCAAGCACTTTATGGTTTTGATGCTCCCAAAATAAAGAAGCCACCTACAAGGACATGCAACTGCTTGCCCAAGTGGTGTTGCTGTTGCTGCTGCTGTTCTGGGAGGACAAAGAAGAAGAAGAATGTCAAAACAAAGAGCGAAAAGAAAATAAAAAATTCTAGAAAGGGAGAGAATGGGGCACCTGCTTTTGCTTTGGAGGGTATAGAAGAGGGAATTGATGGTAAATCTCTCTATCTACATTTTGGTATGATAATTTGAACTTTAAGGACTCTTCATGTAGAATTCCTAGTAATCTTTTGCTGGCTTTAAATAAGCTTCTATCTTCTCTTTTTGCACATATCTCTAATGTTTGATTCTCTTTTCTGCTATGAGTGATCTGGCCAAAGCATAAATCATCATAAAAGACTGTCAGAATGAGTTCATACTCGTTACTTAGTGAGCTTAAGTGTAGTTGGTATTAAAGAAGTCTAGGTTTTCCAGCTACAAATTCATGCAGAAAAGTGGTTGTTTAGGCGTTTGAATTATCCATTTTGATACTAAACAATCTTGCTTAATAGCTTTGCATCAAAAGTTTCCTGTGTTTTTCTGTGTTCATTGTCCTCTTTCAGCTATGGCACACTTGAATGAATGAGGAAGGTTGACATGTGTTTTTTTCCTTCTCAATTGAGCTTAATCTTTTTACACCCATACAGGGATTGAGGGTGAAAAATCAACCAGTATGTCATTAAAGTTAGAAAAGAAGTTTGGCCAATCTCCGGTTTTTGTTGCTTCTACCCTATTAGAGAATGGTGGAACACTGAAAAGTGCATCTCCAGCATCTTTGTTAAAGGAAGCCATTCATGTTATTAGCTGTGGATATGAGGACAAAACAGACTGGGGAAAAGAGGTGCAGATTCACATCTTGTTTCTATGCAGAACACGTTTCCTTATTTTGCCTTGTGAAGATAAACTTTTCTCTATTCTTTTAGGTTGGTTGGATCTATGGTTCTGTCACAGAAGATATTTTGACAGGATTTAAGATGCATTGTCACGGGTGGCGTTCAATCTATTGCATACCTCCTAGACCTGCATTCAAAGGCTCTGCACCCCTCAATCTATCTGATCGTCTCCACCAAGTGCTGAGGTGGGCTCTTGGTTCTGTAGAAATTTTCTTGAGCAGACATTGTCCATTATGGTATGGTTATGGAGGAGGGCTCAAGTGGCTGGAGCGGTTTTCGTACATTAATGCGACGGTTTATCCGTTTACATCAATTCCTCTTTTGGCCTACTGTTCCTTGCCTGCTGTGTGCTTGCTCACTGGGAAATTTATTACTCCAGAGGTATGTGATATCAACAATACTTTGAAAATCCATGGTTTTAATCATGTAGATTGTTACTTAGTCACTCTCTTGGTTGCAGCTGAGCAATGTTGCTAGCTTGTGGTTTATCTCTCTCTTCATCAGCATTTTTGCGACTAGTATTCTTGAGATGAGATGGAGTGGCATAGGCATTGATGACTGGTGGAGAAATGAGCAATTCTGGGTCATTGGGGGTGTTTCTTCACATCTATTTGCAGTTTTTCAGGGCCTTCTGAAGGTTCTAGCTGGTATAGATACAAACTTCACCGTGACATCAAAGGCCGGCGATGACGAGGAGTTTTCGGAGCTCTACACATTCAAGTGGACCACACTGCTTATCCCTCCAACGACACTGCTTGTGATAAACATGATTGGTGTGGTTGCTGGGGTCTCCAATGCCATCAACAATGGATATGAGTCTTGGGGACCCCTCTTTGGCCGTCTCTTCTTCGCATTCTGGGTGATTGTTCATCTCTATCCTTTCTTGAAAGGTTTGGTTGGTCGACAAAATAGAACACCGACCATCATTATCGTGTGGTCCATTCTTCTGGCTTCAATCTTCTCGCTGCTGTGGGTGAGGATTGATCCATTCCTGCCAAAGTCTGATGGCCCGGTTCTGGAGGAGTGTGGGTTAGACTGCAACTGAGCATGGATAGTCTACATTTGGCTTAGTTGCAGTTGAGACACAAATTGGAAGAAGGTACTACACTAGTCATTGAAATTTCTTCCCCTCATGAAATTATGTGTTATGCTGTAGATAGAAAACACAGGCAGTGTTGCAATTTTTGTCTTTAGTCTTTTGTTCTTTACGGGCGAACCCGACTCATTGATCCGGTTAACTGGAACAAGAGCTTGGGCTTACCCGCCCTGTGTAGTTTGTTCACTGGAAGTTAGGTGGCTACTGCAGTGGTGCATCGTTTGATTCTTTATTAGTTTGGAGGAGAGACTGAGAGAAACTAAATGAGGTGGTCAACATTGTTCATGTACTACTGCAGTTGATCATCTCTACATTGAATTCTTTGAAATAAAGGCAGGAGGACCTGATACGACCTGCTATATTTATTCACCTAGACATATAATGCTGAGGACTTGAATGCCCATGCTCATTTTTTATCCTTTCAGTGATGCATTAAGCAGCAAATTGTGTTAGAAAGTAGGAAAAGCGGGGAAAATGGAGGAGAAAACTGAATTAAGTCCTGTATCTTGTCTTCCTCCAATGTAATAATAGTGCTGCTTTGTATTTGTTTCAGAAGAAAACCATGCTCCTGTATGATGTTTATTATGTTCATTTCTTGCTTAATATATGTTTACAAGTTGTCCACTGTGTGCTTTCTGGCTTCTGCTGCTAGCTTTTGGACTGGATTTCTCGAGTTTTTCCTCTCTATTTCCTGAGTTTTCTTCAACTTTTTAATGCCTTTGAGATTAAGGCTTCGTTTGGGACAGTTATCGTACAGCTTTTTAAAACAATTAAAAAATATTATACTAAAAGCTGTTTTAGAAAGCAAGAGGAAAGCTGTCCCAAACAAGAGAGATTATTACGTGCGGTGTTCGAACCGTTCGGAGGTGAATCTAGACGCGCCACATCATCCGGATGTACTAGCCCTGGGTGATGTGGTGCGTCCGAATTCACATCCGGACGAATCCGGATGCTGCACGTAATAATTTTTCCCCAAACACCAACAGCATAGCGCATGTATTTGTATCATGTGTTTGCTGCATGATTCTCTCTGCTCCATACAGCTGAGCTGTGGGACCTCTTCTCTCTCTCTCTCTCTCTCTCTCTCTATATATATATATCTTTTTTAATTTTATTTAAATATTTATAGTGTTTTGCACAATATTCATGTTGTCTCTGGTCTCTTTTAAATGCCGTGGGATACAACTCTGTAATGAAAATGGTGAATGGGACCAGTTTGAAATTTTGCTATCTTTATTTTTAATGCAAACAGTTGGGTATGTGTTCTTGTGAGCCTGTGTAGGGCCCACTCAACCACTTGCCAGCCTAGCCCAGCACCCATTGATGACTCCTTTGGCCCAGTTTCCATTTGACATTATAGGTCGGATTTCATCATTATTCAGGTTTTGTCAATATTATTTTATCAGAAATTCAGAATGTATAAATTTGCTTAATCAAATCTTGATCTTGTAAGAGGAATGTCTTTTAATTCCATTCAGAAGTAGTTGTAGTCAAAAGTCTGATTAATCTTTGATCTACTAATTGAGTGATTATATAAGCTTAATTGTCCATTAATGAGAAGACAGGCAGCTCCAGGCTGTTCTTGGTCTCTCATCCATTATGAGCTTTGAAAAAGAGCCACGTTGATTGATGCTGATGGAAATGGAATACAACTGGACTTGCAGTCCCATTTGATGATTTGGGGAAAAAAATATGATTTGGTGATTCATTTTACCCATCGATGCTTAGCGTGGTTGGTGGGCTAATACGATTGGGTATCCCAACTCGTGCTTTATTCCGTCGGGCGGCAGCGCCCCTTTTTGGGGGATCTAATAAGAATCGGCCACGAGTTCTAATGGGTGTGGGTAGCTCATATAGCCTGGCCAGAGTTTACGTATTATCAAGTGCTCTCGGCTAGGTGATTATTCATTCTGGACATTACAAAGTAATCAGTGAATTTTATTTAATGGTTGTATCAACAGTTTTCATGCCTTGTTTAAATTCATTAAATGAATGAGAAATTATTTTGTGCGGAGACCGGACGTAGAAAACTGTATGGTCTGAATGCTTCACGTCAGTTGTACCGAGCTGCAATACCGAGCGGTATCGAGCACAGAGGTGACGATGCGCATTCTGATTGGTATTCGGATGGCATTCGGCGTTCGCATGGGCGGATTCACCCATGCTCAAAATTTTTTTTTTTTAATATTTAAAAGGGAGATTTTGAAATATTTTGGGCATTTTGCCCCCCCCCCCCCCCCCCCATTTTCCCCCCCCCCCCCCCCCCCCTCAAAAATCTTTTTTGCCTTACTTTTATCAATCCTAAGAATTTTTGCCCATCACTCAAAAAAATTTTTTTTTGCCCACCCTAAAAAAGAAGCTGGATCCGCCCCTGAGCGTTCGCATATAATAATTAATCTAAATGAAGGGCTCTATCTATTGCTTTGCAAGTTCAGCACAACACATGCATGGAAGGAATCCCAATACATGGTGCTTCTTCAAATGGTGATTATATTAGCTTTCCAACTATATTAGAGCCTACATATCTTCTCTATAAAATCTTGAAAGTTGGAAGCTTTTGAATGAGAGCTGTGTAAAAGAGGTTGTGCAAACAAATATTGTTTTTCTGAGCATTAATTTTGGACCAAAGGAGTGGAAGTTGTCCAAGCATGCTTAAAGGAAAATAAAATTGTTCATGCTATTATTCACCAAAAAGAGGTCATCTACATAAATAAGATTTGAGAGATTTATTTCATCAACAATGATCCCCTTAAAGAGGGCGAATTATTACGTCCGGTCACCGGACGTCCGGACATCCAATCCAAATACTCCATGTCATCCAAATACATTGAGACCTAGTGTATTTTGGTGACGTGGCGCGTCTGGATTGGTGTCCGGACGAATCCGGACACCGGACGTAATAATTTGCCCTTAAAGAGACCAATAACAGTCATATTATCAAAAATAATAGATAGAGGATCCATAGTAATGCAAATAAGAAAGACAAGAGAGGGTTTACTTATTTGAAATCATTAAAGGAGAAAAAAAAGCAATGTTGATCCTAGTAATAATATAATAATAGCAAAACTTTAGAAATGTGAGTTTTTATGTAAAAAGAGAGGGTGGATCGAAGCCTTTGGTCTTGAAACCTCAATGTGAGGAAATCTCCATTAACGTAATTAAAAAAAAAAAAAAAAATTGATGTCATGTTTAGAAAGTCAGTGACTATTAATATTTACTTTGTTGAAATCTATTAAAATTTATTGGAAAAAAAGAGCAAGAAATAATATTAAGCTTTTTGATGTGCTCGTTATTTCTTCTATATTTCCTCTTAGAGTAGAGAAAAGATAATCCTTCTCATTGGTGAGCAACTTGGTTTTTTCTCCCTAAGTAATCTAAGAAATAAATGAAGAAAATTGGTTAGGAGGTCATTAATAATCTTTGTTTTAGAGCTCAAGAAGCGATCTAGAGGATAAGATTTTAAGAGTAATGAACTTTCAATTACTTAGGCTTCGTTTGGGACGGTTTTTTTTATTGCTTTCTAAAATGAAGTTTTAGTACAAAAATAAAAAACTTTATACTAAAACTCCGTTTTAAAAAGCAGTAAAAAAGCCGTCCCAAACAAAGCCTTAGTTTTAAGTTGATTGAGAGAATTAGATGTTTTGAAGGAAGAGTGCCACTTTTATTTTACAAGACATTTTTGAGGAGCATGAGCTTTTGATAAAGCACAAAAGCAAATCCTCCAAGGTGTGACTGAAAACTTTAATGGTGGCAGATTAAGGTTCTAAAGGTACTGGGGCTATGGTTTGTTAAGATAATTGCTATTTGCATGCTTTTCATTTTTGCAACTTATAAAGTTTTGATGATTTCAAACATTATTGTTCAAATGTGTAGTTATCTCCTAACAATTTTGGAAGAATTGTATTTGCTCTTGTGTGTACTGACATTTCAGGAAAAACGAACTCCAGACTACGAAGACTTCAAATTAAATTCAGCATGAGATACTTTGTAAAATTTGAAGCTTGCACTTTTCTTAGAAATCAAATTGAAAGGGAGTGATTGTATGTTGAGAAAATAAAAACATTCACACATAAGGAGATCATGTAGAATTTATACTGATCGTACAGGACGATCTTCAGTTCGTACTGAACGATCAGACAGTTATCTCCTATAGAGCATATGGAACGAATAGGAACTTGCTTGAAAATTTTTTTCTAAGTTCTATTCGTCCAGGACGAAATAAATTATCGTCCAGTACGATTGGCTCTCTGGAAAATTTTCGTCCAGACGAAATAAATTATCATCCAGGACGATAGGTTCTCTGTAAAATTTTCGTCCAGACAAAATTAATTATCGTCCAGGACGATTGGGTCTCTGGAAAATTTTCGTCCAAACGGAAATAAATTATCATCCAGGACGATCAGTCCTCGGGAAATTTTTCGTCCAGACGAAATAATTTATCGTACAGGACGATCAGTCCTCTGTAAAAATTTCGTCCAGACGAATCAATTTTCGTCCAAACGATTAACCGACTTAGGACAGTTTTTCAGCAGTTCTAGAATCGACCTTGTAATAACCGTTCGTACTGGACGAACCTAGTTCGTACAGGACGATCATTTTAAAGCTTCATGTGGAACAACTTTTCTTATTATTTTATATTTCAATATTATATAAAGATTCAACATATATAAATAAAAATAAGAAAATCAGAAATATTTGAATTTGTATTGAGATTATTAAATATATAATATTAATTTTAATATAAATTTAAAATTTTTAAAATCCATCCTGATGCTTTTACGTCATAATATGCTGACACAGTTTTTTTAATTAATTTATTAAAAAAAATTATCTCACATGTTTTGAGCACAAACGATTAGAAATCATTAAAACAAGCCACTGGCAAAAATACTGTAGGTCTTGATCTATTTTTCTCACCGGCGTGGGCGTGGATTGGTCGTGCTAACACTCCAATTGCTAATTTATTACGATTAAATTGATTTAACGGAATTATTAATTTTCATCATTAATTAAATAGAATTAAACATAAAAGCAACAAAATATCTCAAAAATAATAGTTTTATTTTACAGATAAAATTATAATTAATTTGGTTGAGTAGATTACAAATGTAATGTATTTCATTGATAAATTTAAAATTTATCATATGATTCAAATTTGTTATATTCGAACATTATTAGATTTGGCTTATTTTTAAATAAATTATAAATTCTTTGTATTGACGAACCAATCATTGTATGCCGCCCATCATTTGCCAGTAACTACTTTCGCTCATTGCTATTTACTCACTAGACACCGTCAAGCACCCATCGCTTGCCACTATTGCCAGATACAAGTCATTAGGCCCTGATTCATCTCGTCACTGCTCTCTGTCATCATCATTCATCACTATCGCAACCATTTTGTTGAAATTATTGCTCTGAGTATTTATTTTCAAATAAAAATAATTATTTTTATATATTATATTTTATCAAAATAATTTTAAATATATTATATTTTTTTATACTCATTAATATATAAATAGATCCTTAAATATATATTTTTTTTCTTTCTCACGTTTTTCCTCTTTATGAGCAAATAAATGAACACTAAAACACTGTCTTCGAGCACAGCTTACAAAATTAAAATAAATAAATAAACAAATTGTTTGGATTCATTTGTATTTTATAGTGTAATTATTACATTGTTATCTCTTTTCAGTAAAATAAGAATACAAACACTGAAAGAGGTCCTGCTCTTTTACTTCCTGCTGCACGAAAAGACACGTGAGGAATGTAATTTTGAATCTTCTGACAGTACACAACTCCCCTTGCCCTATTGGTTGAGAGCTTAGGCTTCCAACTAAGAGGTACAAGGTTCGAGTCCATGTGTATGCGTTGTGTGTGTGAGTTTGCCTTAAATGGCCTAAATGTCCCCCAAAAAAAAAATCTTGTGACAGTAAGAGCTGGCTGCAGCGAGCAACGTGACCACGAGGGGAAATTTTTTTTTTGGGACATTTAGGTCATTTAAGGCAAATTCACACACACAACCCATACACAAAGACTCGAACCCAAGACCTCTTAGTTGGAAGCATAAGCTCTCAACCAACAAGCCAAGGTGAGCTGTGTATTTTTTTTTTTTCGAATGCAAAATAGCGGTACGTGAGTGTACTTTTATCATTATGGCTTTTTAAAATGTGCTTAGGAGTGTTTGATCTGTACTCATTTGGGCACAGATTGAGTCAGAATTTATTGTCGTTGGTTCATATTTTTTAGACCTTCAGTTCTACTATAAGCTCGCTGAAATTGAAGTTCATATGTTCCCCGATTTAATTTTTGAAGTTTCCAATTTGATTTTGCGTCAAGATTCATGCCCGATTATGGGTGCAAACGAGTCGAGTCGAGCTCGAGTTAGACAGTGTTCGAGTCGAGCTCGACTTTCAAATACCGAGCTCGAACTCGAGTTAAGCTCAAAATCCGAGCTCGAGCTCGACTCGTCTCATACGTCGAGCAGCTCGTTGAGCTCAGTCGAGCTCCGCTACGAACTTTGTCCCGAGTAGGCTTGTCCGTCGTCGAGTTCGCAGTAAAGATCCACTGGATCTGATCCAGCCGCGACGTCAAGATCGCGTCCGTCGTCGAGATCTAGATTTACGACCTCGTCATTTTGTTCGTAGTCGAGTCCATAGCTCGTCGTTGCAGCTGCCGTCGAGTCCCAAGCTCGTCTTCGCGTCCGCTATCGATATCCAAACTCGAGACTCGACGCCATTCGTCCGTCAAACTGCAAACTCACGTTTCGACTCCGTTGTCAAGATCCAAACTCGAGACGCGACCTCGACGTCAAGTCCCAAGCTCTGCCATTCGTCCGTTGAGTCTCGAGCTCATTTTCTTTGTCCGCCCAACCTTCATTCATCATCCTGCTCGCAGCTACCTAAATTTTTTTTCCCGTCCAGTCACACACGCAAGCTACTCGACAAGCCAACGAGCCGAGTCAGAGGTCTAGTTGAGCTCGAGCTCGATAAGCCATCGAGCTCGAAATGGTGTTTGAGCTCGACTCGCAAGCTCGACTTGTCGAGCCAGTTACCGAATCGAGTTCGAGCCGGCTCACGAGTCGGCTTCTTGACTCGTTTGCACCCCTATGCCCCATCAAAATAATTTTTTGATGATATATAGGAATAAAAAAGAAACACATAATTTGCTATTACGAAAAGAATTAAATAAAATAACTTCATTTACCTGAACCTTAACAACTACTACTACAAGAAATATTGATTTTAAATGTGGATTGTGCTGAATGAAATGACGCATTCAATAGAATGCGTCAAACAATTTAGTAAGTTCACTCCCTATTCAAATTTTATTATTTCGTGCTCCTGTTGCTAATTCATATTATTAGCCAGCTCCTTAACAAAAAGCTTATTATTTAGTTGTAATAGAAATAATTAATATAACTTCAAATATATTAAGCATTTTGATGTCAGGAATCTTATGCATGATGATAAATATAATTATTAGGTGACAATAAATAAAATTTATTATCATCAATATATTAATGAGTCACTTATATTCATGGGGCTAATAAATGGAGATATCACCACCCATTAAGAAAAGAAGAGTTCGATTTTTTAAAAAAATGGTAATTTGTAAAGGTAAAAGTAAATGACTTGATAGACAATTCTGCTTAAAAAATTCAAGTTCAAGCTGAATTGGTTGATTTTTAGATTGGGATTTGAGTTAGCTCAAAAACTCAAAATTGGCTCGAAATTGATCCGATTATTATTTGGGTTACGATAAAACAGGTTGAATTTCAGGATAAATGGGTCATGTTGTTTAAAAAATATTATATAATCTGCATTAGAAACTGGTTAAACAAGTCGGGTTTGAATTAGGAGATTTTCAGCCAAGTTGATTTATGTCAAATATTTTGACTCATATAATGAACTAGTCAAATTCAAACTTGTCTACTCAAGTTGGATTATCTTTAGATTAAATCTGAACCTGACTCAGCAATATAATTACACCCCTAATAATTCGCAGGAAGGAGAACAAATACAGCTGATGGAAGATTTTCTCGCAATCTTCTCTACAATGTCATGACTAGGTTTCATAAGAAATTTAGTAGCTATAAAAACCACCTTATATTCTGACATAATTTTATTTTCATTTGAAAGTCAAGAGATTATTTCTGTTTCCTCCTAAATTTCAAAGCTTTGGTAGGATTTGGTAGCTATTCTATTGGTGATTAACATATTGCTAAGTTAAATTTAATATAATATATAGTACTTTAAAAGGTCCAGACATTAGATATCAGATGCCCTGCTCACTTTCACATGGCGGTTGAAGATTTGAATCATTTGATAAACGAACACGTACGATATTTTATTTTGGCTATTAGAAATAATTATTATTAACTGTCACAATCTCTCACTTATGTTTCATTTGACTAACTTTTTTATTATTTTTTCAAATAATTTTTTATGATAAATTTTTGAACTAAAAAAATCATTTTAAGAAGAAATAAGAAATACTGAATCGATTTTTTTACTATTTTTTAAAACAATATTTTAATACAAAATTTCATAAAATAAAAATTTTATACTAAAAAATTGATTCAGAAAACAGTAATAAAGTCATCTCAAACAAAACCTTAGATTTAAGCCAACCATTGTAAGTTTTGAGCGGAAGCAAATAGATTTTTGAACAATTGCTGAAATTGATATTGTTTCAAAGAAGAAAATTTTATGATTTGATTCAGTGATACATCATAATATATTATTAATTAATGCTAATTATTTGATTGGTTGAAGCTTTTAAATAAGCTAATTTAAACAGTAATAAACTAATAATAATTAGTGCTTATTTTAATATCATTTAGAAGACGATTCATCAACATATTATATTATCTTCTTCCTCCTAAATTAACTGATAAAAAATTGCAATCGTCACTAAACAAAATTTATATTATTTTATTTGTATAGATATATGTGATAGATGAATTGTTATCCCAAACAAAACTACTATAGTACTATTAATATAATGAAATTAAATAAATATTTTATCAAGCACTTAAAAAATATTACTCTAATGGAGACTCAAAATAGGTCTTTCGATAATATTATATAAATTAAAACTTTTACTTCTTTGCCGCACAAAAATAATTTGACCGCACAGAAAATGCTGTGCTATCACCTATAGCCTCAATAACCTTTCCTCCTGAATTTCAAAAGTTAATTAAAAAAACATATGAGCGTCCACAAACTTGAGCTTTATTTAGAACAAATTTTTTTACTATTTTAAAAATAATTTTTTACTACAATTTTAAAAAAAAACACTGAAATATTAATAACCAAAAGTTGCTCCAAACAAAACTTTTTTTCTAGATTTGATCAATTAAATCAAATTCATATACACATCACATACGTAAAGTTCGAAAGAGGATTCATTTGGTATAGCTTTCTTAATTATTTTTAAAGCAATATTTTTATTAAAAAATATCTTGAATTAAATTTTTTTTTACTTAAAAAAACTGCTTAAAAAAACAATGAGAACATTTTACTAAACTAAACCAAAACTTCAAACCGACATACCAAAATTAGCAACATTCCAAAAAATAACCCTTAATTGATAAAAATTCTAAAATTAAAATATTTTTGTGAAGGCCCTAAGCCACTTTAATTAAATTTATATTTCAACATCCTGAAATAAATAAATATATAATAAAAATAAATAGTGGCTAAATGGTTAATAGACATGAAATCCCAACAAATTACTTTTACCAAAATATAAAAAATGAGGAAGTCTACAATGACGACCACCATTCACTCTCACTACTCTCCCTCCTTGAATTTTTTTTTTTTTTTTTTTTTTTTTTTTTTTTTTAAAAAGAGAGGAATTTTTGGTTTTTTTTTTTTTTTTTTTTTTTTTTTTTTTAAGACGAAAGGCATATTGAGGCTTGCTTTGGGACTGCTCTTTTATTGCTTCTTGAAACAGTTTTATAATATAAAAATTAATTTTTTTTGCATAAAAAATTATTTTAAAAAGCAGCTGAACAAATCAAATGCAAAGAATTAAAGAACCGCTCTCTTCATTAAACGGGATTTTAATATAAAAAGGGACTATTGAACCGACAGTTTTATATCTCAGTCAGATTTAACAAATTCAACAAAGTTGCTAAGGGGTCAAGCTTTGAAAATCCAGCGCAGTGTGGCTGATGGGTCATAAGAGTTAGTTGGTGGTTCGCATTGGTTGGGGGAGTTTTACGTAATTTCGTCATATTTGGTGCGTAATCTTAACCTTCCTCTTGATCTTTACGCAAATAGATAAATTATATAGACATATACAATGAATAACAATAAAATGAGGACAAAAAAACAAAGATATTTGATAGATCCTATAGTATGAATAACAAGAGAAAATGAAAGAGATCTGACAAGAAAAAAAAAAACAATTGAATACCTCAGTCAGTTACATTCCTCATTTTCACAAAAAAATTATTCTGCGTGGATCCCGGACGGCGTCCGAAGACCTACCAGAACACGCCACATCGTTTTTTCGCTCGGTGTAGAATAACATGGCACGTTCTGATTGATCTCCGAATCATCCGGTGTCAACACAGAATAATTTCTGCAACTTCACAGGGTAATGTTGCGCCTCAAAAAAATTTATAGATAAAAAATGTGATTCACTTAGATGACCCAATAAAAATAAGGTTTCGTTTGGGACGGCTTCTTAAAATAACTGTTTAATTTTATACTAAAAAGTTGCTTTAAGAAACAGTAAACAAGCGGTCCCATACAAATAGCAGACTCTCCATACAACTTGGTGTCATCGCCATTTCATTCCAAGTTACATCATTCGAAGACGCTTGCAATGTGTAATGGCATTGCGAATACCTTTACCGGTGACAGAAAATGGTGCCGAAGCTGAAGGCAGGTAAGGCGATTTCTCAATGCGGGCATGGCGATCATTACCGTCCCAGTACAAGATAACTCTGTTTGTGCAGGAATGAGACCAAGTATCACCTATTAACACAAGAACATAAACATGAAATAAGATAATTTGAAAAATCTTCCATTACAAGCACTGGCGGATTCAGTATGGGGGCCCTGGGGGCACGGGCCCCCACTGAATTTTTAATTAATGCCTAATTAAACCTATTTATTGCTACCAAATTTAATTAAAAGCAGCTATTAAGGGTTTTTGAATTAATATTTCCGCTGCACTCTTTATTTTGGCGGAAAGTGACGGGAACCGAAAGGGCCGGGCAAAACACAAAAGTCTAACGCTATCCTTCTTGTTCACGGCGGGCGGCGGCTCGCCGGCTTGCGACCGGACGGCGGAAGAAGGGCGGACGCCTGGACCAGCTAAACGGAGACTGCGGGTAGCGGGCTAGCGACATATTTCGTGTGTACCTACTCGAGTCTCGACTGCTCATCCTGTTTGGTAGATTTGAGGAATCAAAAGGTATTTGATTCTGCTCCTCCACGCCTCCACTGCTTCTTAGTATTTCTTTGGAAGATTTGAGGAATCAAAAAGTATTTGATTCTGATTATTTCTTGATCAAACCTTCAAACGTGATCTCCTTTATTGCATTACAAGCAGTTTCTGATTGAGGGAGAACTTGATTGTCGCTTATTTTCAACTCATCCATTTGAATGTTCTTCGAGTTCCATTTATCATCAAAATATAAGTTGTAAAATGCTGATAAAGCACTTTTTTTTCTTCAGCTGATTTTATATCATAAATGATTTTTGTTGCAAATTTTTTCGTTTCCTTATAGCATTACTGTAGGCTGAGCTGAAAGTGCTGCGTGAAGCTGCACAGTGGCGACGTTTGCAAGGTTAGGTACTTATTGCTTGAGCTAGAGTTGATTCCACATATCAGTCTTTAAAAAGAATGATGAGCGCAATTTAAAGAGAGCCAATTCAAGATATTTAGGATGAGTCCGACTGTTTGGATGAATGATTGTTTACTTGTATTGAAAAGAATATTTTTAAAGGTATTGACAATGATTTGATTGTACAACGATTTCAAAAAATGAAGTCTCGACGGGAGAAATTATAGAGGACAAATAAGAAGAATTTCAAGATTAGTGTTCTCAATTGTAAGTTTTTTGCTTTATCATATATTTTATGTTTTTATAATGAATAAAATGATTAACAAAAAAATTAAAACCGCCATTTCAAGTCTCAAGCCCGGATGAAAAAAGTTGAGGATTTTTTTTTACATCAATAATTTGTGCCCCCACATGAAAAAAATCCTGGCTCCGCCCCTGATTACAAGGAAAAAAATATCGAAGACGCTTGCAAGGTGTGATGGCATTGCGAATACCTTTACCGGTGACAGAAAATGGTGCCGAAGCTGAAGGAAGGTAAGGCGATTTCTCAATGCGGGCATGGCGATCATTACCGTCCCAGTACAAGATAACTCTGTTTGTGCAGGAATGAGACCAAGTATCACCTATTCAAACAAGAACATAAACATGAAATAAGATAATTTGACATGTATGCCTATTTATAGGACCTATATATTCTTCACAAGTCACAACATGGTAATATAGTAGGGTTAATCAACCTTAATTAACTACCCTTCTTGATTAGAAGAAATGAAATTCAAGTAACACTAGCACATAAGCTCTATGATATTTTGCTTTAGTATCAACAATTTGATAAAAGTG
This sequence comes from Dendrobium catenatum, assembly GCF_001605985.2. Lineage (NCBI taxonomy): Eukaryota > Viridiplantae > Streptophyta > Magnoliopsida > Asparagales > Orchidaceae > Dendrobium > Dendrobium catenatum. Next base: position 746,693 of record NW_021318952.1, on the reverse strand, counting down.
TTATACCCTTATTAAGTCAAAACAGACAATGGGGGAACGACAAGTTTGATTAAGATCTTAGAATTCTATCAACTCAAGATATCATGAAACTTATTCTACATATTAAGAGTAGTCAACACAACATGGTCGAAATAACATTGTCAGCAACCATTGATTCTGTCATCCAATGGGACCTCATAGACCTAAAGTAAAACTAAAGCTTATCGAGGGGCTGATCATACATATGACATTAAGCCCTACAGGTGGTGTCTGATGGCTCACACAACTAATAGATTTGGTCATTAAAGAATATCCAGGCTTAGGTCATAATCATTATGTAATGTCGTTATCACGATTAGAATAAATACTTGTTGACCCATATGCGCGAAAACACACGAAAAAGGGGTGAAAATTGATTGAAAGAGTCAAACATCCTCTGATTGCCAAACGGATTGAGTGGTTGTGATCGGAGCATCGAATAAGTGGGGACCCCTCACAGTCAAATCAGACGAGATCGGTCAAAACAGACGACCAACACCCAAAATTGACACGTGAAAATCCCGCTGAACCCTGATGTTTTGCACTGCTTCGTGATCACTTCTTGTAAATCCCATGGATTACCTCAGACAAGCATTTGAGTCGTTGTTAAAATGGAATCAAATGAGCTTCGCTTGTTTTCGGTTCTTCGCAAACGCTCATGGCCTTCCTCTTCCGGTCTTTTTCCGATCCAACTAGCCGATGCTCCTTAACCAAGCAATCGAAAGCCCAGCCAGCTTCCCGTCTTTTTCCGATCCACCTAGCCGATGCTCCAATTCACGCAAGGTCAGGCCCGTACTCAACTTCCCTCTAGCGACCAAACTCCCCTGTTCTGATTTCCCTCACAGCCCGTCAACCCACACGAGAAGAGTCAAACCAACTGAAATATCTCCACTCAAGTCCCTCTCCAAAACGACTCCAGCACTCTCCGATCCCGTTTGCTTCAGCCGAACTACTCACCCCAATCAATCAATCGGCCACACAAACCTCCTCTCATGTCTAATCCCTTGAAGCTTGTGAAGGATTTCAGCAGTCAGTCCAAACAGCGGCCTTTTTCACGTGCTTTCCCCCGTCAAATACAGCCTTTGCCTTCTGTTTGCTGCCGTGAACAGCCATGAGAAAGCTCTTAATTGAACAACAACTGCAGCAGATTTTCCACTACCTTTTTGCCTCCCGGACGTGACTACACCCTTTTCCTTCCTTTGTCACTTTATTAAGGCAGCTTTCATACATTTCCTTCTAAATCCCCTCAACCAAACAGATAAATAACCCACCTGTTCTACACTCTAATTAACCCCCTCCAAACCGACGAACGATAACCCATCCAATCCCTCCAAAATTTCCCACGCAGTAAGTATTTTTATTTATCTTATATTATTCTAAATTATTCTTTGTTAGCATAAGTTGTCATTATTAATTAAAATATATTGGCTAATGTTATTAGTTATTATTATTGCTAAACATATATGTGTGCGTGTGTATATATATTAAAAAAAAAAAGAAGCACAAGAAAAAAGAGTAAAGAAATAATTCCAAAAAAAGGAGAAAGAGGTTTCAAAAGAAGAAGAAAGAGAGAAAATAGAAAATGTTTATGCATTCATCGTCATCACCATCATTGCTTCACCCGTAAAGGTATAACATTCCAAAACTCAAAGTCATGTTTCTGGCATTCGCGGGGCGCCGGGGGACCCCTATGCACGCTTTTCTCTAGCGTAGTGGGGGGAAACCCGATGCGGCGCCTGCGACGAAGCATGTGAGCCTTATGCACATTTTTCTCTAATGCAGCAGGGTAAAAATTAAGTACTCTTATATGCTTCAATGCATGCGGGGAAAAATTGTGCTTTCAAAACAGGTACCCCTGAAGACCCGTGCACGCCTTTCTTAGGCGTGGTGGAACCAAATACTATAGCCGCAGTGTCTCTAGACACGGGCCATGCACGTCTTTCTCAGACATGGTGGACAAACTATGATTCCTGAAATTTCCCCTAAACAGAGGAGCCTAAAGGCTGCCGGAATTTTTAGTGAACTGGAAACTTAAACAAATTTGCAAGGGACTTGATTGAATCAAAATGAATAAAACTTGACTTGAGCCAAAATGTAGAGGACCTAATTTGAACTTGAAATTGAGACAAAAGGGGGGCTTGCAAATTTAAATTGAACATACAAATTGAACCATATGAAAAATGACATAGCCAAAAATGAAGTAATGATTTGCAAAATAACAAGCTCTAACTTAAAGGAAAATAAACATATATAAGGTTGTTGGTGGAAAAGAGATTTGCAAACACTTCTCACAAGTGGTAGTGAAATTGTAAACAACATAATCAAATTTCATGCCATGATATGATGTTGTCAATGGATAACATGACTTGCTCGCAACGATCAACAATAATCAAAGATGGCATGTGAACTAATGTCAAATAAGTACATTGAAACCTTCCAAGTAAGAAGGGTTGAAATGCAGTGAACATATGAACCTACATGTTAATAGTGACACTTCCTACAAGCATATGCAAGAGAATGAGATAAATGTGCAAACATGCTTAATGCATTTAATGAATCATGTAACTTACGAACAAATGCATCAATTTCTCATGAGAATTGAAAGTCAAAGTATAATGCATGCTGCAGATCATCTTGGAAGTTAACAAAGAGCCTATGACATATACAACAGTCCATTTACAAGCAACTTTAAGAGACTTATAGGTCTTTTGTGAACAACATCAAGTTACATACAAATGGATGCAATATGCTTGTCAACCTATAAATGAACTGAAGGGGTACGCAATGAATATAACGATATCCCTCCAATCAATGTTAATTGGCTTGCAAATACATGCAACAGCCTTGTATGAACATGAAGCCAGTATGCAAGTGAATGCAACAACCTACCAGTCAATGTGCATGACAGGGTTGGCGACAAATGTTGCTTGACCGGCAGCATACAACATATTATGCAATGACGAAAAAATGTGTCATATATGCAACAATAATAATCAAGAACATGCAATAGATGGTACAACAACTTTGTAGTCAACAATCAGTCAATGACCATCAAATACATTGATTTATTGCAAGCAGAGGCCGATGATATGCAGTAAGTGCAAGTGCCCAAAGGTGATTTTAGAAGACTTGTTATATACCCAACACACTATCCACAAGCGAAATGTAAAATGACTACATCAAATGCAAATGCCTACGAGCCATTGTAAGAAGCCCATCATACACATCACAAGCAAAGCACAGGAGAAATGTGATAAATACAAAAAATCTACGAATGATGCTAGAGGATTTGCATTCAATACAACTCGCCCGTGGATAACAATAGAAGACCTCTAATGTGTACAACAATCATGTTTGCAAGCGGTGATATAGGAGATATGCTACAAATATGATGAATCTCCTCTACATCTAGATGCTTATGCGACATGCAATTTACAAGCAAGAATGCAAAAAGGGCAAGAGCAAATGCAGAATAATTGCAGGAAACACAAACATCTATAAGCCATAGCAGGAGAGTAGTTAGTGCACAATAATTTACCTATACAAAATAATGGGCAACTCATAGGATGATGCCATGCCACCGGATCTGCAATACTCGTACAAGCAGACAAAAGGCATCTATAAGTTACTAAACAAAACATTGTGTACACTCAAATGACAACCATTTGCATAGCTGCTCGTTTTAAAAATACCCCCCCCTCCCTCATGCATCGAAAGAGTGCTGATACATTCATACATGCATACACATAAATATGTTGTCTACACTTGTAGCACTGCATACGTACAACTGTTACATAAATACGTTATGCAAGAATGCATGCAAAATCATATATCCGCATATGCCTCGACGAGCATGTTATGGGTATACACGTGTCGTCTAAAGATGCTGCGCGGGTCGATAAATGAATATAAGATCAAGCTCGATCCTTCTAAGAGGGTAGATAGGAGTCAACACGGCTCGAGCTATCAAACAATCATACGGTCATGGCGCCGATCAGAATATTTATTTTATACATTCATATTAGGCCTTCAAGACCCTCAACAAGAAAAAATCATTAAAAAAGGCATAAAGCCAACGGTGAACGAGATCTTCTATCGTCAAGTAGACATAGTCGACAAGGTTCGACCTTATGAAATAAAATTAACCATAAAAAATCCCGATGATGGCCGTATTGACAAAAAACCTCAATCAAAGGGGACCCCAAAATATTTGAAAATACCTCCCAAATGCCAATAAAAAAATTCAAAATTCCAAAGTGCAAGATATTTAAAATTAAAATTAATTATCAAACACTTAAAAAACAAAGATACCTCACCATCCGCAACAGTTTGTCAATGTGGACAAATATGAAAATTACTTCAACTCACAAAGAACAAATATCTAATCAAGAATATCACTATGAGTCATTCTCAATCTGTCTTTTGCCAGTAAGAGCGTAACAAATGTCCTCCAACCGGTGGTTTCGCCGCCAAATAGCACCACAAGTAAATGATTATATTACGTTCATGTTAGAGCCCGTATGTTCCCCAACAACATCAAATCATTGAGTAATTAATCAATATGATATAATTGATAGGGCACAAAGCCCTCTGTTAGCTAAGATGGATTTAAATTTATCCCCTTAGACAAATATTCACCCCAGGTCTACAAGGTACCCTTGAACGAAGCAAGTCATGGCCACCGATAAGGATCCTCCTATCATGTTGGGTAGACTATCTCCTTTGATTAAGTAGACCAAGGACCATAATGGCCTGAGACGGCGAAACCGTGGGATCTTGATCAGTCTCATCATCATTCCCACACCATTCGCTTTAAGTGTAAGATGGTGAAATTTATATTTTTAAATATCAAATTTTTAAATACATAAACCATGCTACTACTATACGCCAAATATCATGTATATGTTTGACGACTAGCCTTAATCGAAAGTTCTCTCTCATGGTACATTGATTTCATCTAGGTTCAATTTGGATTGCATCGTGACACATAAATAGGTCAAAATAACTTTGTTGGGGGAAATTAGTCCTGGAAATACAAAAAAAAAAAAAACAGAGCATTGTACCCAAATCTAATATTAAAGCTGAATACATGGCCATGGCTAATTCTGCAATAAACCAGGAGCATTGTATCAAGATATATTTTGATATCTTCATAATTGACAGCATTATTCTCTTTTATTTATTTTCTTATTATATCCTGTTGTACCCAACATAATCAATCGATAATATAACAGACTTTATTCTTCACGACACTCAAATTCCCCTCATCCAAACAGATCTTTAATGTCTTTTCTCATCAACATGAAATTAGAAAGTTTGCCCCACAAATAAGATTAATCCACTTTGCAATTACAGAGCAGACATTGCCTGAAGGCTTATAAGATTTGTTCATCAAAAGCAATACAATAAGAAATATTATAAGATAATGAAAGAATACCAAGTGCAAGCGTTAACTGGAATGAGCCTTCTGTATGCTTTGCAGTGACATGATTAAGTAATAAAACCTGCAACACAAAAACTGATTTGCAGCAGTTCAAATAAACACAAAACTCGATAGAAATGGTGATATCCCACAGAATTAATATTCTCTTTTTATACGCGCATAACTGTTTTCCATATTGATAAAAAGTACAGATCACATAAACCTGCCATGCCTTGAACTTGTCGACTTGGGAAGGCGTCATAATTACAAATGAAACATTATGAACCAAAATTATTTTTACTAAATGCCAAGCAAATGCCCATCTAACAATCCATAAAATAGTTTGAAGCTACTACAGAAGCAAAATATGTAAAAAATAAATAAGCATTGCAGGTAGCATAAAAAACCCAGAAATGTTTTACCAATGTATTTCAATAATCAAAATTGCATATCATCAAAGAAAGTTATATATTGAAAATCGCATTTATCTTCTAATGTAATCAAAACCATCTACCATAAGAATTGTAATGCGTATGATTAATAATCAAACTCTCTAAAAGTTACTTAAAATAATGCATGCCATAATTCCAGTGATGCTAAGAGAATGGGTGATTCTGATCTTACATTTGAAGTACAATATCAAAATCTAAATTGAAGATGAATGTAAATTCTCCACCTAGAAGGAAAAAAAAACCATATTTGAAACCTTTAGCTTGTTTCTACACATCATGTACAAGTAACAGCTTACATGGATCTGATAATAATTTAGCAATACATTTCTAGCATATTTTCCCTAAATAAATGCTTATTCGAGTACATATATATATATGCATACAACTTATAACAAACCAAAATAAACTTTCAAGTGAAAAGATTATAACACTTACAGCCACGGCAAATCTTTCAGCAAGTTTCATCAATTGCCTGGACATTTCGTTAAGCACAATAGTCCTTTGGACCATTTCTTTAAAATCTTGGCGAAAGTGAAATGAGATGCTGTCGATGATAACAATTTTCACCTACCATAATAACAGTCAGAAAATCAGAGTGATATCCAAAATGAATAAAATAATATTTCTCAAAGATTCCTATGCAGAGTCATAAACTTCATGGGGTTTATGAACAGAATTATTTAATAAATGGCGAATCATTTCTCGTACGTAAATAAATGTAAATTATGCAAAAACTATAGTTATGGTCTGCAGCTTAACAAAGATTAATAAAAGGGCTTCCAATTATAGAATTTAGTAAAATACTTCTTATAACAAGCTAATCATAAAATTCAAAAAAAGATTAAAGGAGAAACAGAGAAATATCAATAAAGCCACCCAATCAGGAACCACGATTTCTTAGGTCAAAGAATATAATTGAAAATACACCTGAATTATATGGGCTGACGAGGTTGGTAAGAATACAGAAGGTTAAAGTCAAGCAGGACAAAATTAAGAAACAGAATACTATAAGTGTGAACCAAAATGGAATCTCTAAGCAAATAAACATGTATTACTCGCGAAGGGTGTGGTTAACTATATTTAAACAACACGAATAGACAATAAATTCGCTGAAAAAGAATGAGATTTAAATAACTCATCTGATGAATAAGATCTGTTAACATTTGCGATTCAGCTAATCACGCTCAGACTAGTGCTTCAATTGGGGCCAGAAGCCATTGAAAACACTTGTCCAACTCAATAAACACAAACTACTATAATTATTAATACTTTGAATCTTCAAGAATAACTTCCAATGGAATGCTATGCAAACTTTTCCTCACTGTATCCAAATAGAATGTATACACTTCAAATGCAGAACATGCAGAGTATATGAAGCAAAGATTCTCCCTGCTGTGAAGGAATTGAAACCGCAAACTGCCAATTTAAGTTCATTTTGGAACATATCAGAAATTTCAAATGTTTAATATATGTTGACCCCTACACATCAAAAAACGCAAAAAGAGGTGAAAACGGTGATTTAAACAACGCACGCGTTGGCACGGCGCATCACTTTAAGGGTCAAACGACCTCTGATTATCAAACAGACGGTGCTTTTGCAATCAGAACGTCAAATTCAAAGCATTATTTCTTTTAAAGTTAACTAAGTTCAGTTAATACATCCTAATTATAATACACTCTTAAATAAATTAATAATTACTTAATAGTTAATTATTGTTAAGTGAACTTAGTATTAGTATTGAGTAAAGTATTAAATGAAATTAATTATTCATATATTCCTGAAGAGGTGTTCCTTTGGACATGATTGTTTGATAGCAGTTATACAACAGCGGGCCCGTTTTTCAAAAGAAATCCTATAGTGGTATTCAGTTGGGAGAAAAGAAAGAAGTTTTCGCAAGCAAGTGTAGGAATTCCTGTAGATCAGTTCGGCACAGTGCTCCTGTGGAGTGGAATTCAGCACAGTGCTCTACTGAGAATTCGGCACAGTGCACTAGGGAAGTTCGGCAACTGAAGGGAGGATCTACTTAGTGCAATGCAGGAGGGTTCAGCAGTGTAAATATTAACGGCATAGTGAAATGGAAGCTATTTGAAAACTGTAACAAAGATTTGGATTTGATTAATTTGCAACTGTGTGATGAATTGTAATTTGATGTGAGTGTGCAAGCTAATTGAAGGAACAATGACTGTGGGAGAATTCAATTGATGAGAGTGAGAAATTGCTTCGAGGAAACAGTAAAAGAAGAATAAGAAAGAAAACTCAGAGAAGAGAAAATCGGGGCTAGCAAATTGGTTTATATTGCAATGTTATGGTCGTTTTATTAAATTCCAAATGATAGTGCAAATCCTTAAATGAGATTTCAGCAACTGTAGGAATTACCTAGATATATGAAGAAGGGAGGTTTTGATGAAATTTATTATTTTAATATAAGTTAATGTTATGCAAAATTAATTGAGCAATATATTATGGAATTTATGGAATGTAAAAGAGATAATTGTAGGTAACTTACAATCAAGGAAGGGTACGAGGTAGAGGATTTGAGGAGTCAGTTCTTCAAAAAAAGTAAGTAATGTAAATTTAATTTAAAAAGTATATACAATTATTTTTGTAGACAAATACACTATCATTTAATGATAATTTAAGAAAAGAGTTAATGATGTTATTAATGTATGTTCACAACCAAGTATCAAAATAATACTAATAAAATCTTACCTTCCCCAGTCGTCGAAGCCCTCGCCCATGCTTGCCTCCCTCGTTTGCTGATAAATCCCGAGCTCTAACTTGCACACATGTGTCTTTCCTTTCTCCTCTCTTTTCCTTCTCTTTCTCTATATTTATTTCCTTCTCCTTGTTCTTCCTCTTGATTGCTTCCTTCTCAGTTCTTTCGCTCATTTGTTGAACTGGGTAAAGTGAAACGAATATATCACATATGAGGAGTCACTAACTTTCATTTCTGAGGACGTTTCCTCGCTCATTCACAACGTTCGGCTCCGCCATCTGCTCCCGCGTCCGTGCTCGATCCGTTCGGCCCGCTCGGTTACTGCTCGTATGCATGCGGCTCCTCTCGATTTAAGCTACGACTGGTTCAACTTAACCGGTCAAACCGGTTCTTACACATATGACCAGAGGCATGTAGCTTAAGGCATACGCCTCAAATGAGAAAGGCATATGATGAGAACATCGACAGACGTTTTCGACGAGTATATCAGCACAGGAGTGGCAGATCGATGGCTACGATCCACAGCCTTTATTTTGATGCTTAGTCTTTATTTAGATGTTTTATGTATTAATTGTTATTTACGGTTGTACTCTTTCTTTTGAATCTGCTTGAATTGTAGCCCCATGAGCATTTGAGTCATTGTATTTTTATTTCCTTAGGCCTATATATTGTGACTTCCTCTATTGTATTGGATGATGATTTATGAATGAAATTTCAGATTTCTTACTTGATCTCAAAGTGAGTTCTTGAGAGGAGAAACACTAGGTGGGTGAAAGCAGTACTCGTCATCGTTCGGAGGATTCCAAGGTTCGCGGCCCCAATCTTTTCTTTTATTTTTTCCTCTACTTCCACCTCTTCTCCTAGCCCCTACCCGCCGGCCTCTCAAAACCCCATCCCATGTACCTCCTCCCAAAACCGAATCCCACCACCAACCCACCTCACTCTTGTGCCGCCGGCTTCCCGTCTCCCATCAACCACCGGTTTTCCCCTCCCCTTGCTCCAAAATTCAACCAAGCCAAACTCCCCAACCCCCACCGCCGGCCACCCCTTGTTCTTTTCCCTTAATGTTGATTTCAATCCCCATTAAGACTTTCCTAATTCAATCCACTTAATTTTGGGAAGAGATTTCATCCTTTTGAAATTCAAAATTTGAATTTCAAAAACCTTCCTAAATTGACTAAGCCAAATTAGGAAAGTTTTCAAATTTTCAATCTAATTTAATATTAAATTAGATTGGATTTCTTCACCTTTTTCCTAAAATGTGTTAATGCATTAAGAAGCATATCCCCTTTCCTTTTTCGTCTCTCCTCACATTAACACAACCTAATTTTGGATTTGGAATTCAAATTCAAATTTCTCTCCCACTAATTAATTTCAAACTCTAAAATTAATTTCAGATTTCCCCACCCAACCTAATCCTTGCTAAGCCCCTATCTGCCCCACTCTTACTCGACCCCTCTCCCTCTTCCTCTCATGGCCAATCCTCCCTCCCCCAAACCGACACCCCTCCCTCTCTCCTTACCACCTCAATTCTCCTCCTCCCTTCTCAAGGCAAGTATGCATGGCCGATCCTGAGATCGACCACAGCTTTGTTTACAACACCCAAGGAGAGATAGATATCTTCTAATCTGCTTTCTACGAACCAGATTGGGAGTACGACGACTCGATGGAACACTACGTCAACCGCATCGTTTACTGTCTCGCCGAGACGATCGAGCTCCAACGACCCAGAACACCTTGGCTCCTCGTCGGAAGATCCTTGCATCCTCCACCGCCGGCTACCTTCCCAAGAACAAAGCTCCTCGATTCTTTCTTCCTAGTGGTGATTTCAAGTCTAGTTTGGAGGATCTTCATCCGCTAAGACCTAGAACCGTAGAGTGAGAAAACCTTTAAGGTGAACATCTCATTATTAAATTTCGGTTTTATGTTACAAGCTATTAGTGTTTCTACTGTCTTTGTATTTGACTAAGAGGGTCTTGGTTAATCTACATGTGTTTCTTTGTCTAAACAAGTGAAAAACTACGGATCCTTAAATTCCTTTTGTCTTGAAGCATAATTTTATAAAGGTAAACTTTTAACAACTTTCTTATTAATTTTCTCGCTAACTCCTGGTAGTTTCACATCAGCATAAGTCTCACTCATACCAAAAAAGTCATACGCCTTGATGAACTTATAAAATTTATTGGGGAGGCGTGCACCTCGAATGCCCTTTTAAAACATTATTCAATAAGAGCTACTTTAATAATATTTCTATTGATTTTTGTATGTTGCACACTTCTAATGATCCATATCTTTCTGCTAGCTTTGATTAGCCTTTCTCACAAGAAGAACTCAAAGGGTAGCGTCTTCTTTTGTGCCATTTTTGAGAAATAGGGGACATCGTTCATTTGGTTTTGGCTTTTATGTATAGAAACAACTTAGGTAAATCCTCTCTTGTTAGAATGTGTTCACTTTTTATTTGTCTTATACCTAAGAAAGAATATTGAAAGCTTCTGAAGGACCACAAAATCATTAGTTCGCTTAATGGCAGTTTCAAAATATTCTCTGAAGTCCTTAAATGGTTTTGCCATATTTGGTTTATGTTTTCCCAGGACCTTTTATAGCTAGTAAGGAAATTATTGACTGCATTGTTAGACCCCATATATTGATCCATTCTATTGCCAAGCAAAAGAAGGAAATGTTCATTTTAACAACTGTGACTAGAGCTTTGTTTTTCATACTCTTAAAGGGGCCCATTTTTTCTCCTGTGATTTCTCTCTTGGATTATGGAATATCATCAGCATGCAAATTCTTACGTTATTGTGAACGGTGAACTTAACAAGCAATTCAAATGCATCAACAGTCTAATAGAACCATTTTTCTCCTCCTCACTTTATTATTGTAGCGGATGTCCTTCCAAAAGTGACATTCTGCTTATATTAATGGTCAGATCTATGAGTACTGCTAAGAATGGTGTACCCCCAACAATATTCTAAAATTTGTAGATGATACTCTGTTATTCTATGGTGCTACTTCCTTCCAAGCCAACATTTTATATAATATTTTGATCTTCAATGGAATTGACTTAGGTCTAAATCTTCTTTGATCTTCCTCGGTAAATGTTGTGGCAAGCGAATATTCCAACTAACCTTATGTTCCTCCAAACCCTTCCATTCAAGTAATTGGGTTCTTCTTGGTATAAAAATGTTGCAAAGAGCCTTTAGAAATCCTCTTATCTAAACAATTCAATTGAACCTCTTTTTTAAAAGATTCAATTGAAACTTCCACTCAAAAGTTAATTACATTTCTAAAAGTAGTAAGATTGTGCTTGTTAATTCAGTGCCTAATTTTATTCTTCTCTACTATTCTTTCTTTTGGGTTTTCAATTCAGTAATAAAAAAGATCGATGGTATTAGAAGGAATTTTTTTTTCTAGAAAGCAAGTGACAAAGGAGGAGGAATTGGGGGATTAAATCCAATTAAATGAATAATAAATTTATAGGCTAAAGATAAAGGTGGTATTGGTATTAAAGACTTACGATAGAAAGTTTAATTGACTAGTTTTGGGCCTTCAATTCCTTTAATATTGTATGTTTATATGCAATTACTATTTCCTAGCAATTAAGAAAATCAGCTAATTACATACTGCTGTAATAATAGATGCAAGTTCTTATGCGACCTACATGACAGCTAACAAATGATACCGCAGACCAAGGCCCTAAAACATGCATTTCACCTTCAGTCACTCAAAAACTCATTAAATCAACCTCACATACCATACTATTAATCAAAATATAGAGCAATAAACAATTTCCATTGAAGTTGCTGCAACAAAGGGTAATTTGAATAGCACAATTTGTAAAATAAAACAGCATAGAATCTGCAAAGCACCAAGAAAAATTTTCAGTAAAAACATGATAAAATAATAGAATACCCTAAATGTCATCACCTTTAGCATGCAAAGACTTAAGCGATACAACAACAACAACATCAAGCCTTTATCCCACTACGTGGGGTCGGCTACATGAATCCTTTTTCTCCATTGTGTCATATTAAAAGTCAAATTCTCGTTTAAATCTAATAAAGAAAGGTCATTTCTAATATTTTCTAACAAAGTCTTTTATAGGTCTACCCCTAACTTTCTTAACATAAATCAAATCTAATACCTACTACTCTCCTAACCGGGTCATCGGAAGGCCACCGTTTTATGTGACCAAACCATCTAAGGAGACTCTCTCTAATCTTATCTTCTACTAGAGCTACTTCCAACCTTTTCGTATATAGCTATTTCGTTATTCGATCTCTAAGGGTAAAGCCACTCATCCACACTAAGCATCCTCATCTCCGCCACACTAACTTAGTATTATGCTTTCTTTTATGGCAACATTCGGCACCATAAAGCATTGCAGGCCTCACTACCATCTTATAGAATTTTCCCTTTAAGTTTGAGGGGTACATTTCTATCACATAACAAGTCGATGCATTCCTCCACTTCAACCATTCCAACTTGAATTCTGCTGATAATATCCCCATCAATTTCACCATCACTCTCGGAGCAACTTAGATCCAAGATATCTAAAACGTGTATCTTATTATGACTTGATCGCCCAAAGTCACAATCCCCTCACTAGGTCTATTACTACTAAAAATTACACTCCATATATTCCGTTTTATATCTACTCAAGCGAAAACCTTAGACTCTAAGGTTGACCTCCATAATTCAAGTTTACCCGTTCAACTCCCTCTCTTATCTTCTAACTATAAAAGAAAAAATCATCAGCAAAAAGCATAACCAAGGTACTCCTCTATGCAAATGTCTAGTGAGAACATCCATGACTAAAGCAAAAAGATATGGGCTAAGGCTGATCCTTTGATGTAACCCAACTGAAATAGGGAATACTTAGTCAATCCACCTTGTGTTTGAACACAAGTAATAGCTCCGCATACATTCTTTAATGATTTGAATATAAGCATTTATTGAACTCCTTTCTTTTCAGAAACTCTCCATAGCACTTCTCTTGGAACTTTATCATATGTTTTTTCTTAAATCAATAAAATATCTATATGTTAGATCCTCCTTATTTTTATATATTTCTCCATCAAACCTCTTAATAAATGTATGGCTTCCATAGTCGACCTACCGGCATGATCCAAATTGATTTTGATGAACATTAGTATCACGCCGCAACCTATGCTCCATAACTCGCTCCATAGTTTTAAAGTATGACACATAACTTAATACCTCTATAATTTCGCACAATCTTGTGCAATCACCTTATATTCTTAAAAATAGAGAATTACACACTCATTCTCGCACTCATCTGGCATCTTTTAGTCTTCAAAATTAGTATTATAAAAAATTATAGTAAGCCATGCAAATATCCATTCATCTCCTAGCATTTCCACACCTCTATGGAATATCCATCAGGTCCAACAGCTTTTCACCCTTCATTTTCTTTAAGCCTCTCTAACTTCAGTTTTACTAATACGCCGATAAAAAGCAGAAATCTTTATTTCATTTAGGGTGCTAAGTCACTATAATCAATCTTATTTTATAACTTCATTAAAAAGTTTAACAAATATCCTCATCCACCTTTGTTGATATATCATCTTCTAAGAAAGTATTTATCTTCATCTTAATACACTTCACTTCAACTAAATACCTTAATACTCCTATTCTTTGTTTTGGACTAACTCTATACATATATCTTCTCCCTCTTTAGTATCTAATTATATTTATCAATCACTAAAAGCTAATGTCTTTTGCATCGCATATATGCTTTATTAGTATCCTTACGAGCCACTTTTATTATTTCCCAATTATCATAATTTTAAAATTAAACCAATTTTAAAACAAAACTTCTTATTTTATATCTTTTCTTGCACATTTGGATTCACCACCAACGTATTTTACTAATTATGAGCTTTTCCCTTTGATACTCCAAGGATATCTTTTGCAATATTTCTAATATCACCTAGCACTTATTTTCCACATAACATTAGCATCCTCATGCACAGACAAAAAATCTTAAAGACAAAAATTCTTATCTCAAAAAAATATTTTGTTAATATTCTTTAAATGCCCCTATCTAATCCTAAAAAATGTTTTTACTTTATTTATTTTATGCCCTTTATCTTAAAGTCCAAAACTAATAATCGATGTTTGGTACATAAATTTTACTCGGAATAACTTTACAATCTTTTCAATCTAAACGATTTAATTCTTCTAATAAGAAATAGTCAATCTGAGTTGTACTATATCATTTATAAGTGTGTTGATGCTCTTCTCTTTCTTAAATATAAGTAATTAGCAATTGAAAAATCATAACTAAAAAAATCCACATTATGGTCTTCTGCCACATTCATCGTCGTTCCAACCATGCCCCATGAATGCTTTTTAAATCATCTACATCTTCTACCTACAATGTCCATTTAAATCTCCTCCAATAAAAACTTTTTTCAAGATGTATCTTTTGTATTAATTTTTCTAAGTCATCCAAAATTAATTAGAACTCATATACCAAACCTACTTGAGGAGCATAGCCATAAAATATTAACAATATCTTATCACTCAACAACATTTTTAAAGCTTATATCATATCTCCAATCCTATTAATTTTTATAACATATACCTAAACTCTTATCTATATTAACACCTACTCCATTCTAGTACGACTCCTACCTGAATACCAAAGTATAAATCCATAAACTCATCAATTTCCTCTACCTTCTCTCCCAACCCATTTAATTTCATGAATGCACAAAATATTTAACTTCATATGAATCATAATATCTATTAATTCCATTAATTTTCATGTAAGGGAAACTATATTCCAAGTTCCTATCCTAATTTTAGTTTCATGAACTAGCTTCTTTGCCCACATCCGTCCTTGATGTGAGAACCCTTGCCTATTTAATATTGCACCCGGGCGCCGGTGCCGGCCCTTGCACACTTGTCACTATATTCAGGTCATACAGCGCGTCACTTTCAGGGGACGCCCTAGCATTAACACAATTTCTTAAAGGATTCATGTCATTAAAGACTTAAATTAAAAAAATGGCACATTCCGGTAAGGAACTGCACACAACAACCTCATGTGAATGTCACAAAAATAAAATCAGTCAAAAAATAAGACTTGTCAGGGAAAGCTCACATCCTTGTGTTCTTCAAGGAACTTGTCAAGGTAGTTGATCACAGCTATCTGCTCAGTGTAACTGCAGATGCGGAAGTAAAGGATGTTAGCTAAGAAATGGTCAGGCTGCATTTTTTCTTGGCAATCTTCAATCTCCTTTCGAGAAAAACCTAAATTTTCCCAAGTATCCATTATGCAGGCTTCAGCAATTTGATAAGCACGTTCAGGCATAAAACTTCCTTCAGTGTCTAGAAACATTTAGCTAAAAGATTATTACAAGTTTGAAAAATGGAAGTTGTGAATAATGTGAATGGATGACATTAGAAGATAGAAATATCTACCTATGTAGATTGCTTTAGCACCTAGACCGCCATAAGAAACTGGAATTTGGACATTTACTGCAAGCTGAATCCTGCATGTTGCTTTATTTATTAAATTGTTGATGAAAGACCACAGCAAAAGTAAATATTAAATAACGGCGTACCCTAATTGTGTTTTACCAATACCTGGAACACCACCTGGAAAAATGAATGTTAAAAACATGTAATAAAGACCTCGTATGGCATTTAAGCTTCGTTTGGGACGGCTTTCTAATTGCTTCTTAAAGAAGCCTTCTCGTAAAAAAATTTAATTTTTTAACTAAAAAGTTGCTCTAAGAAGCAACAAGAAAGCTGCCCAAAACGAAGACTTAATCATTTAAGATAAAGCATGCATTCCCCATACTAAAACAAATGCAGGGCATCTAATCAACTTTGTATAAGAAAATGATTATCTACTATTAAAATAAAGCAGCCACGTTTTTAATTTTACAAAAAAAAAAAAGCATGGATGGTAGAAGATCGTGTTTCTAAATTATATCTTTCTAGTAAAAGTTAAATAACTGCTTCATCTGCCAAAGGCTCTTATTTCACAAGGCCATTGCTTAATTAGGTTTGACCCACATGTAGTTTTACATGTCAGAAACAAAAGTGCGTACCCATTTCGGTAACCTGCCCGCAATGTATGCCACCACCAAGGATGCCATCAAAATCTTCACTGCCAGTTCTAATAAGCTTGAGGTTTTGTTCATCCGAAAGCATTTCCCATGCAGTCCGGGATCCTACAGAAATATGAAAGCTTTTATCTATAATATCAAAAACCTCAAAATTATGTTACATGGCCCTCTCAAAATTTAAGTTTTTTTTAAGTGAAATTATGCATATTACCATGGTCCTCTTCATAATTTAAGTTATGTAAAGGATAAACAAGTGTCTTCGACACATAAATATTGGTGAAAAAAAGTTGCAAAAGCATTATTGTTTTGCATCAGTAAAGAACTTTGTTCAGAGAAAAATCATATGCAATGCTCTACAACCATCAGTCTGAAACTCATACCTGGCCACTCTTTGTTGGTTCCCTGCATTTTTATGAATGCAGACATTCTCCTCCATGCTCCTCAACTTCACTTCCTCCTATATGTTGTCATTTGGACTGCATGGTCATTTTTTATTTTGGGTTACTTTAGATATTTTTATTTGAGTTTCATGTTTAGGAACCTAAATGTAAATTAGTTTCCCTTTGGATTATCATGTTATATTAGGCCAGGATCAATGCCAACTAAAAATTATTTAATATAATTTAAGTCATTTGACTCCTAATAAATAAAATAAAGAAAAACTGACGGAACTGTACCTCGCTAATTTTTCCCTTTTTCCATAGTATATCTTATCTTTTCATTAATATTATCCCCACATCAAGCCATCACCTACACCCATTAAGTTTTCCCAAAGCTATCCTGCATCAAAGTAAAAGTTCCCACATCATTGGCATTGATTTCCAATTTTCTGCCATCAATTTCAGATGTTAGATTATTTTCTAGATTAAGAAGTTCACGTCAACCACAGAAAACAAGAGGCCATCACATTCACCGCACTGGCCATCCAACTGATCCCCCTAACTCCAACATTCTTCCTACTTCCTTCCAAATAAAGGGTCAACAACTCTCAGAACAAACCCTCAAGATTCCCCACAATAAAAATGCATCCTCACCGCTTACTTCAAATTCAAGTCACCCACTTTCAACAGACACAAAATACCCCATCTTCGAATTACTACTCTGTAATGCTTACTTTAGTCATAGTTTCTGAAGCTGATCTTGCATATCATAAATGTTCACCTCTTTAGCATTTTCAATCTTATGTCTATGAAATGGACGCCCCAATTTTTTAATAAAATGAATAAATCAAACACTTAAATTTTAATTTTAAAATTTTAAGGCCCAACTAGAATAAATTGAAATATTTTTTAGTTTCTCAAAATCTACTGCTCCCTACTTTTCAACTTTTAGCCTCCGGAAAGAATTGTTCTGCTTTGAGCCAATCCTATTTGAGATACCAAAATATTATCCTTATATAAAACATTACAATCCTAAAAATATTTGTCACTACTTTAATCTAGAGTATTTTCAAAAAAAATAACTCTTTTGAGATGTAAATAACTATAAGTGTTTTCCTTTATGGGGAATCTATGCCCAAAATAAAATAAACTCTATCTCATTCACCTAAGATATGAGAAAATCTCTAAAAACATAGATATTTTCACCAAATTCATATTTTTATTTTCTAAGCCATTAAAAAATATCATTTATATTTTTTGAGATGATGATTTATTTTCCATATACCCCTTGTAGATAATTGATTTATGATGTCAATGAGTATTAAGACAACTTCCATCCAATCTTGCTTTTGAGCATTTTTTTGAGAAAAGAGAGCTCTTCTGATAACAAGTAGATGATCATTCATTGGTTCAGTCACCATAATTTGTTGAAGTGTATAAAAAAAGGACTCCAATATTATTTCTTTTTGCTCTCAAAATTTGGGCAAAATCATATTTTGTACTTTGTTGAAGTGTACAAAATCTCAAATGATCTTAGCTTACCTGCTCCCACAATAATTGTTGCTCATTACTCCAGTTTTGCTCTCAAAATTTGGAACCAATATGTTTTCCTCAGGATCCTAAGTCATACTAGCCCTATAGGCTTGGTTTCTACATCTTCTGTAAACAAGAAAATAGTTGTTGAATCTCCAATTGTGACTATTTCCCATCTCCCTCCCATTCGTGAAGATAGAGATGATCATGATGATCTAAAACCTAATAATTATGATGGGATTAGCATAAGTGATGCTGTTCTAGTTGATCGAACGTTTTAAATTATATTTATTAGACATTAACATAATTAGAATAAAATATATCTACATTCTCCAACTTTCACCAGGCTTCAAGCAAAGCGGTCTATTGAGCTCTATTATCCTCTATCATTTTACCGTAAAAGTGGATGTTTCTTGCTTCTACTTCATGCTTAATATATTTATTCTTTTATTATTTTATTTTGTACATTGGCACTTCTAATTTAGTTCTTCTGCTGCAATCACATCATTTTTTTTATAATATTGCTTTAAAACAATGCAAAAAAAATAGGAAAAAGATATGCATCATGTTTTTGTCAAAGAGATGACTCATACAGGTTTACGGACAAGATGGAGTTAGGTGAGCACATGTTAGGCTGGCCCCAGCTAAACCGGTCCCTCCTAGATTGGTTCATTACTACAGGAGTGCCCGGGGAGGGGGCGGAACATGTGTGGGTCCCAATCATTGATTGGGCAAGGGGTTTTAGAGGGAAATTTCAAACTTGGGGGATGTTTAGGGATTAATTAATTATATTTTGCTTTAAGTAATTTCCTTTTGGCTAGGATTAGGGATATCTTGAATTTTGTAATCTGAATTTGAGATCCATGGTTTGTTTTGGGCTCTAGGCTTTGCTAGAGATTTGGAGAGTTGAATCTTCCTCTCGAATTGAAGATTATTGTATCTTTTGTTGTTTTTCTTGTCCTTTTACTGAATTGGAGACTCTTGCTTGTTGTTTTCTCTAGTAAATAGGAATTTCCTGCACCAAACTTGATGCATCTGAAATTTAGCAATTTCCTGCACTAAGGTGGCAGTTTTCTAACAGGACACTTTAAGGTAAATGATGTATCTTTATGATATTAAAAGTTGAGAAGAATAGAAAGAAGTACACCATGTGCAATTGAACTATGTATCTAATCTATTGCCCAAAATAATAATACAAATGGTTTTAGAAAATAATAAAGTAATTGATGTCTGCTTCATACAAACTACAATGATGCATTGCTACGCTAAGACATCCCAACAGAACTTGTAGGATAGAAGAAGGTTCAAAAGCGGGTAAAGAGGAGTATACCTTTCAAAACTGCATGCGTGCCTTCCAACCCTACAGCTCTACAACATTTCAGAGTGACTTTAATGATTTCCACAGCTTCCCGATGCGGAATAATTAGTTCTGTAGATGACTAAGGATGTTAATATTGCAAAAAAAGGCTGATATATAATTAAGATTATTCCCCCAGTTAAATAAAACATAAAATAAAAACAAGATCAGAACCCCACTGCTCATGCAAATATTGAAATTACACCGAATTGAAAAAATAAAATTAAATTGGCCATTAATTCTTGAAGCATGCAGCAGTAATTTCCTCGATTTTACTGAATAAAGAGAGATAAAAGATTTACTATTTCATGAAGTTGCCAAATCAAGTCCCTGACTTAGCTTTTCTTCCATATTTTTATTATTCAAACCCATATTGCAGGATGCGCCTACGCTCGAATTGTAGGGAAAAAATGGTGAGAGCAAAGAAAAATATGCAAAAGACTCAGCAAGTAAATACAAAATTTATGTAACTCGGTGAAACTAAGTAGTCTATGTCTGCAGCCCCCACCAAGAATTTTTTCACTAAAGTTGAGAATGGTGCATCATTAATTTTTTCTTCTACGAAGCTCTTTAAATATTGGGAGAAAGGTAACGAAGGACTTAACCTCAAAATAAGAGACATGATAAAGTAGATGTCAAGTTGTATTCTCTTTTCACCACAATAAATAAGATATTTTCTAGAGCTGCCATGCTTGCCTCTAACAATTAGGCCCTTTTTCTAGCTTTAACGCCCTATTATAGAACCAATTAGCACCACCGAAATTGCATATGACACTACAGCCGCAAACAAAAGAAAGCATATCATTTCTCTCTCTCTCTGATATTTTCTTCCTTCTGTCATTTATTTTATTTAGCCAGAAAAAAATCTCCAACTATTATTTTTATACTCTCTCACACTATTTCTTTCTTCTTCACTCTCCTCACTCTCTTTCTTTCTCTCCCCTCTGCTTTTTCTCTGTTCACACAACAATGAGCCTTTAATTTTCTTCATAGGTACAACTTTTTGAAGCCCACACACAAACTCACTCTCTTTCAAGTTAAGGCAGTCAATTTGAATTTAAAAAGAACAAGATATTGATCTGAAGTTAATCCATAATAACTGAATTTGCAACAACTTCTAAACCTGTTCCTATTCATCATGAGGTAGAGCATGAAGGCTTTGTTTGTATTCAGAAGCAAAGAAAGCTTTTTGCAATTGGGATAGTGATTGAGAAAACTAGTCAACTAATCGACTCTTGCAGGTCTAAGAAGAAATTGAGGCTTCTCATATGAAAATATAAGGTCAACCAATATGCAGAGATTTGTTAACAAGTCGAAGAAAAATAAGAAATGAAAGTAAATGGGTTCACAGATAATATAAATCAATAATCATGAATGTTTCATAGAATTTTTATCCATTGTGAAGCTTCACAAGGATGAAAAAGAGAGTATGTCCAATGTCCATCATCGGGCTTTCGAGGGATTGCTATTGTGGTGCCTAGATGAAAAGGAAACCAAAGATACTCAAACCCAAACCTACTCTAGTGAATCCAATGGACACCCGCAAGAGTTGCCTTCATTGTTTTAGAAGCCCTTTGCCAAAACATCTGCTTTCACAATAGATAACAACATTATTTTTATACTTATCCAAGAAAACATATGTGCCTAACTGATGTGTTTACAACCCCAGACACAATACATGTGGCAAACATAACTAGGTTGTCAAAAAACTCATTGTTCGTGTTTGATTGTATTTGACTTAATTAGCTCGAGTTTGACTAATTTTTATAAACTTAAATTTTGAATGAGCCAAACGAGCAAGACATTGTTTGACTGCATTCGGCTCGATAGTAGCTTGATTATATATATATATATATATGAATGTACATGTATATTATGTATGTGCATGTATTTGTATAAATGTTTATGCTTCTATATTTGTATGATATCTGAATATATACGTTACAGCATATTAGTTATATAATTTAAATTTACATATGTACACAGCTCGCATTTGGCTTTGCAAGTTAACAAGTCAAAAACAAACAAAAGATTTTGACTTCTTTGCCTAACAAACTAAGCCAAACAACACTTGAGCTCGCTCAAGCTCAACTCATTTACTCCCGTAAATATTTAGAGCATCAACTCCTCTTATAGAAAGTCCAATAGCCTATCTTTTAACATCAATGCAAAATTAACTTCCTCCATTTTTTAAACATCTACTTCCGCATTAACCATATGCAGTATGGCCAATAAACAGAGAAAATTCAATCACTCACAATGCTTTTCCTTTTTTTCCTACGTTTACTTCATGGATATGCCTCATACATTTCTTTCCCAACAATTCTCAACATTTGACGTTTGGAACTAGCTTAAATAATAATAATTATAATAATGAGAAAACATATAACATAAACATTGAGCTTGAGACAAAACCATTCCAATCAAATTTTATTTTTCACCTTATAATAAAATATATAAACTAGTAGACAATGTTCTCTCCTAACTTAACAGCTAAATATGTTTACTTCATGTAATCACTGAAAATTGTATTGGAGCTTGAAAAACTAATTGGTTCCCAATATTGAAGCTTGGCAATCTTCATGGTTTTATAATTCCAACGCTCAACATTCAGTAAGGTGTTCAAGGTGTCTCAAAAGGCCAATGAATAATTCATGTAACTGAGGTTGAACATATGAGCAAGTTTCATGAAAAAAAAAAAGAGAGAAAGGTATTAAAATATTATGAGTTCGTTTAGAATAGTTGTTTTTCCCACAGCAAAATCTTTGTTTTTCCCACAGCAGAACTATAGTTAGTTTTGCAGCTCTGCCCCAAACAAACCCTCTAGTCCTGACCTAAGCCCTAAACTCTAAATCATAAACCCTAAAACTAAAAACACTCTAAACTCTAATCCTGACCTAGTTGCTTTGGTACACGTAAGGCAAACATTCATTGACAAGACAAAGCAAATCAGATTCAGAAACCTTCCATCTAGCAAATTACAGCTCTGAATAAAACATTTTCAGAGAACAAAAGCTTACCAAACCTCGTGTTCATTACAAGCAACCAAAATTTTAGGCCTCAACAGGCAGGAAGCTCCAATCAACTTGGTAAACGTTCATGTTTTTTAAGGATTAAAGAGGATAGTTCTCATTATTACTCTAGTCAAGTATCAAACGATTTCTTAAGAACATCGACATCCCTGCCCGTCATTTCCTTTTACTCTAGGCCTCAGGTCAGTGGACTATACACTTGATTTTAGGCAAGCCTTCCTCCAAAGGTTGAAACAAAGTTACATATCTCCATCGATCAGGCGGGAATAAAGAGTTACAACATGCAGAATACACAAGAAAAATCATTCAAATGTCATATTCAACGGCCAATAAAGTAGAGTGACTGTGCCTTGGGCCAGGCGGGAGGCGGAGACTCCGACGATAGACAAGAGGGTTGTGTAACCAGCGGAGATAAGTTTCTCTTTGTGAGCAGAAGCGATGGGGAGAACAGAAACCTCCATGGGAACGGAATATGATCTCCCAACTCCCGACTGCCTTCTTCAACGCTTCCCCAAAGTCCCCACTGCCTTCTTCAACGCTTCCCCAAGTCCCGACTGCCTTCGAAAACGCGCAGTGCATTCACTAACCGGAATTTTTAAGGAGCGTAACTCTAAAAAAACGTTACAAATTGCGCTTTCTATTAAGGATAAACTGAGATGGTTGTCCTTAGAATTTTGACAGCGTTAGAAATCTGAAAGACGAAAATGGGGAAAAATCAGTGGACAAATCTGGTTAGAGTGAGGACAATGGTGGCTAGGGCTTGGGTAGGAAGGCAGCCCCCGAAAATACAGGCGGTGATTGGAACTCTCGTTGCCACCGCTGTACTGATTCTCCTTTGGATCTGCGTCAACGATCCTGGGCTTATCTTCTTCGCAGCCGAGCTTTCTCATGCCACAGGCATCTCGCTTCTCATCTATAAGCTCATTAAGTGCCGCACTTGTGCCGGTGAGAACTTGCACTGTTTATATGTTGATTGATCTGAAACAAATTGCAATGAGAAGATGAATTTCGTTATTTATCATTTTTCTTAGGCAATTCAATTGTTCTCAAAAAGATAGCAAAAAGGAGAAAATTTTCTTATTTGATTTTTATTCCTAATAGAGATAAATCATTTGCATTTTATCATTATTTCCTTATTCTTTAAATAATGTTCTAGACATGTATATAGATACACTAACAACTCTATAAATTGATTTGCAGAAATTTTGATATCATTGTAGTTCGGCATTCTATAAAAAGGTGTCTGATTTAAATTTTAATTAATTTAAGGAATGTTTTAAGAAAAAAAGTTAAAATAGAGTAGATACGAAACTTAATTATCCTGTTTGAAAAGAATTTTGAATTTCGTTGTCTGATTTCTTCTTTGAATAAGATTTGAAAAGAAATCGGGACATGAAATTATCATTTCTTAAGAAATCTAAATTTCTTAAGAAACTGAAAAATTTCTTAAGAAACTGAATTTATATTTATAAACTGTTATAACTTTATGTAAAAAAAAAAATTTAAACTTCATATAAAGTTATAAATTGTTATAATTTTATAAAAAAAACTTTTTAAACTTCATATAAAATTATTTAATAATAATTTAATAATTTATTATTAAATAATAATAATAATTTAATAACCAGTTTTTTTCGGTTTCTAATGAGCAGAATTTAATATTATAGTTTTTAATTATTAAATATTTAAGAAAAATTTTAATATAAAGTCTTAGAAACATTTTTAATATAAAATTTAATATAGATTATTATTTTTTTCTTAAATAATTAATAATATAAAAAATAATAATTAATAAATTGGCATTTTATTAAAACAAGTAATAAATTGACATTTTATAAAAAGTTATTAAATGTTTTTTAATTTAATATAAAGTTTAATTTATATTAAAGTAGAAACAGGATTAAGTAAAATCGATTAAAGTAAACCGGACAATGAATCACAGCCAAAGTAAAAACCGGACAATAAAATACAGGTTTTACTAAAACCAAATAATTAAATTCGGTATTTGCTCCTTTTTTTATTTTTTTTCTCAAAGTGCTCCTTAAACTAATTAAAACTTAACTACGCTCTTTTTTATAAAATGCCCCATCGTAATTATGAAAGGACCTTACTTTTTTTGTTTAACATTAATAGAAGTCACATAAGAAATTCCTCCAAGATTAAGTTCTCTCTATATTAATATGCATATACATAGCTTATCAAAAAGTATTTCAAATTCAAAAGTATTAATAATCTATGCTAATCAAATTAAACTTCTTGATAATATATTATTTGTAGGTAATCCATATAATAATTAATAAATCTTAATTACAAATTAAAAATTGCAACACATTATATGGATTAATAATGTAACATACTGCAAATCAAAATAAATGAAAAATAAAAGACTAATATCTATCTAACTCAGAAGTTATAATTCCTATTATTTTGTGTAAATAATATTTATTTTAGATTCCTAGGTTTAATTAATTTAGAATGTAAGAAAGATCTTCCAATTTTAAAGAAAATATTTTTTATCACACTAAAAAATAATTATGTTAAATTATTTTATTGTTAAATTAATTTATTGTTTTATAATTTGATGATATAAAGCATCTATAGCTTAAGAATTAAGAAGTATTTTGGTTTAAAAAAATTAATTTAGTTCATGATATGCTCATCCAAAAAAATTTCATACGAAGGAACATAAATTTTATAATAGCATATGTGATATACTCATTACATTATTTTTTTTTTCTCATGCGTCTCTTGCCTGTCAGGGCTGCATTGGAACCTAATTAAAATGTGAAATGCTTTAGATACAAAGTGTTGACGAGTTTCATGGCATGTCAGAGCCGTGTTCATGCCCAACACACATGTCTGACATAGGAGCTATTATTATGTGCGGATACCAGACGGTTCTCCTGACCGATTAAGCGTTGGTACTGAGCGGTATCGAGCGTGGGTACCAAGCTCGGAACCGAGCACGGTACATTTTTGAGGTGACGTGACACATTTTTATTGGTCTTCAGACGTCCTCCAGACTCCGCACAGAATAATGAATCCTGACATAGACACGGAAGACCTTTAGAAGTGTCTGTACTTCATAAGGGATAAATGATTAATGAGCTATTGAGGTTACTAATATTTCATAAATTGGATAGGAGAACATTATCAAGTACTTCCCTACTGACTTATCAAATGTATCTTACATGTTATGGTGGAGATTATGAAGTAGTTTCTATAATTTTCAAGGAAAGTAGTAATATTTTCAAGTGTGCCTTCTCTTTTTAATTACAAAAAAAAGAGGAATTTTGCATGTAAGACATGTTGGATGATGTTTTGGGCATCAAATTTAGCTAATTTTAATATAGGAGAATATTTTGTG
This sequence comes from Dendrobium catenatum, assembly GCF_001605985.2. Lineage (NCBI taxonomy): Eukaryota > Viridiplantae > Streptophyta > Magnoliopsida > Asparagales > Orchidaceae > Dendrobium > Dendrobium catenatum. The sequence continues at coordinate 720,310 of NW_021318952.1, read as the reverse complement.
AAAGAATTGCTGGAATTACTACCTTGTGTCTCCCTCCATGGCTTCATGCTTCATTTCATATGCTTAAAAATTGTAGTAATAAAGCATGCAGTATAACTTCATAGTGCTTATTAAGGTTTCATTTGAGACGGCTTTTTTATTGTTTCTTAAAGCGCAGTTTTAGCACAAAAATTAAAATTGTTATACTAAAACTATGTTTCAAGAAACAAAAAAAAAAAGTCATCCAAAAAGAAGCCTAAAATTTCATCTTTCATATTCAGAAGCAGGTGCATAACAAACGTTTTGTTGTTGTTCTTGTTATAATTAATAATGTTCTTGTATTGATGTTTCTCTCATGATCTATCACTAAAAATGAGAATAGTTATCTGTGTTATATATTGTGCCTCATTAGCAATGTCCTACATGGGGTTCTAGTTGGGTACTCACACCCACCCATGATGACTTTTGGGATGTCATAACCCACTCACTTTCCATGTTTTTTGAACGTAGTCCGCGACGGATTGATGGCCTTGAGGCTTGTTACCCTTTGCTTTGACTGGAAAATTTTAAGTCGCATATCAGAATTTATCGTAGTTGCAAGTTTAGTTGTGCGTGCTACGTAGTGAGGATTGCGATAACATATGTCATATAGTGATTATCAATGTAAATCATTTTATCCTCTAATGTTGAATATCCAACTATGAGGTCATGGGTGTATCTATAGATGAGTGTGGATATAGATACCCAATACAGGGCGCTCCGTTCGTTTAGGACATATTTTTCTTTGAAAATTCTTGTTCCTGCTCTAAAACTCATGCTTTGTGCTCATTTGTTTTTCTGATTACATTACAGGACTTTCTCTGAAATCTCAGGAGTTGACAGCTTTGTTTCTAGGAATCAAAATTTATTGTAGTTACACGACTTTCGACATACATGCAATACTTGACATGACCACATTGATAACAACTTTGTGGGTTGTCTATATGATACGTGTTATCTTGAAGTCTAGTTACATGGAGGATGAGGATAGCTTTTCAGTGCAATATCTGGTAACCTTCACATTCTACAATATGTTATATTTTTTCAAAATTTCAGCATTGTTGTACGTGTGTTTTTGGTGCACAATAAAATTTATACCAAATAGCTTCAGCTAAGGAATGCTTCCTTTTTGAGACACTCACTCATGTCCATATTTATGTATGTGAATAGTATATTCTTATATAATTCATGCAAATTGAATGCTCTTCTAAACTTATAGGACCATGCACACCATAATCACTTACAGAAGAATCTAATAGTTTAGTTCTATTGTATGCTATGAATAATCACTTACGATAAGCCAACGCCAAATTGACTTTTGATAGAAGATGCTTCTTTGAAGTAAATTGAACGGCTTATTATGATTATGATTGCATTTGCATAAACAACTTGATAAGAGATCTTATCATCTATTTTTAAATCTCTCCAAATCTCGCACACACTAAGGTTTCGTTTGGGATGGTTTTTACTGTTTCATAAAACATCTTTCTATTATAAAAATAGATTTTTTTGTACTACAACTGTTTTAAGAAGCAATAAGTAAATCGTCCCAAACGAAGCCTAAGAAACCAACAACCCTTTTAGATGTAACTTTTGATAAAAGATGTTTCTTATAAGTAAATTGTATGACTTTTTATTATTATGATTACTTTTGTATATATAAATTGACAAGAGATCTTATCATCTGTTTTTAAATTTCTCTCCAAACCTTGCACACGCTAAGCCCTTGTAGCGAAGGAATTATTCTGTGCGGGCGTCAAATGCAACTCTACATCCGGAGACCAACCAGAATGAGCCATGCCAGCAATACCGAGCAGTACCATGCAGTACCGAGCCGCGGCACTGACGTAGCTCATTCTGATTGGTCTCCGGACGGCATTCAACGTCCACTGTGAATAATCTCTCCTAGTAGCGATGGAATTATAGTTTTACAATGTTGGTCTCAAAGGAGGAAATTGATTCAGGTGGTAGCATGCGGTCTTATGGCACTTGTTGTCCATCCAGCCTCATCATCTGAAGCGCTGATTAATCGCCTCATCTTGGCTTTTGGCTGCAATTTAGAAACAGTTGCAATTATGCCACAACTTCGCTTGATGCAGAACGCCAAGGTCCATTACATTCCTTTTAACTTATTGATATGTCGGTTTAACCTATAAAATGCAATTTTTATCTATTTTCTTTTGCAGGTTGTTGAGTCATTGACAGCCCACTATGTTTTTGCCCTGGGGCTTGCTCGTTTTTTAAGCTGTGCACAGTGGATACTTCAGGTGATATACTCTTACGATTTCATTTTCGACTAGATTCTCCAGTGGTAGATAAGATTAGAGAGAGTCGTCTTAGATGATATGCTCACATAAAACGGCAGCCTTCTGATGACCCGGTTAGGAAAGTAGAGGTATTAGATTTGACTTAACCCGGTTAGGAAAGTGAAGGTATTAGATTTGACTTATGTTAAGAAATGTAGATGTAGACCTAAAAAGACGGGTTAGAAAATATTAGAAATGTTCATTCTTTATTAGATTTAGATGATAATTTGATTTTTAACTGGACAAAATGGAGAAAAAGGATTCATGTAGCTAACCCTAGGGGTGTCAATTTTTGACACGACCCGAAACACGACCCGGAAAAATCCGGGTTCGGGTTGAACAAATCAACCCGTTTTAAGAATCGGGTCGGGTTCGGGTTGACCCAGCAACCCGAAATTGACCCGAAAGTGACACGAAAACTCATATTTGACCCGAAAACCCGAGATTGACCCGATTTTGACACGAAATTTGAATATTGACAAGATTTTAACACGAAAATTAGCAATTTTAGGTCAACTTCGGGTCATTCGTGTCAGGTCGGGTTGGCCCAAACCCGAATCGGGTCGGGTTCGGGTCCGGAAACATGACCCGTTTTTTAAAACGGGTCGGGTTCGGGTTGACCCGAACAGTGCCGGGTCAGTTCCGGGTTCGACCCGAACCCGACCCGCTGTCCCAAATTGATACCCCTAGCCAACCCCACGTAATAGGACAAAGGCTTGTTGTTGTTTTATGATATTAATTTTTTACTGGCTGGCTACTATATCATTGGTTCAATGTAGTGATGTTATCTGTCATCCCATCCATATTTAATATAATGCATGCATATTCATGCGTTGTTTTGTTGTAAATAAAATGTTCAAAATGGTCCTTTTACTTTTTATGAAAGGCTAAGGCTTCGTTTGGGACGGGCTTTCTTATTGCTTCTTAAAATGATTTTTTATATAAAAATTAAAATTTTTGTAATAAAAATCTGTTTTAAAAAATAGTAAAAAAATCATCCCAAATAAAATCTAAAATTGACCTTTAATATAGTTGAGATTATTTTGATCCTTCATAAAAAATCAAGATACATTTTTAATCATTTTTCCTTTTATTATACTTATCCATGTTATTTCATTTTCATCCAAATTTTTGATAACTTAAGTACTTAACAGAAGTGGTACTCAACAATGAGTTTTAATGTTCTCAACAAGAAATTCCTTAGAATGCAGAGCTTTTGAAGCATTTTTCTTAAATATATTTGATCTTCCCCAATTGCAGAAAATAAAGGGAACTAATAAGTTATAAGATAATGGGATTCTAATATGTTAGCGCAATAATTTGTATGCTAATGAATGAGTAGATTGCAATCTCTAAAAATGCCTACTTTCTTATGTCTTTTACATCCTCTCTCTCTCTCTCTCTTACAAATTATTATCTTTTTGCTAGAGTTCCATTTTTTTTTGAACTTCTATAGTGTTCTTATGAATTAATTATTTTGTGCTGACGTCAAATGCCGTCAGGAGACCAACCAGAATGTGTCATCCCTTTCGCTCCATACTATGGCTCGGTGCTGCTCAATACCGCTGACGTGGTGCATTCTGATTGGTCTCCAAACGGCATTCTACGTCCGGCCTCAGCGCAAAATAATTTCTCGTTCTTATGTGCTCTAGTTTATATCCTTTTATCTTCATAAACTTGAAATGTCAAACAATCTATGCAATCTTACTAGCTAAAGAACCTAAATGCTTGAACTTGATGATTTTTTTGCCTTAACTAATAGTTCCCTCAACGAGCATTGTTATGTAAAGAATAATTGATTAATCTCTGAGTATTCTCATCTTTTGAGTGCTTGACTAGTTTTTCAATCAGAAAAAAGTGTTGCGGCTCGGAACCTTCCTCTAATTATTCTGTTATGCAGGTTGTCCACAGCCGTGGAAAAAATCTAAAATTGACCTTTAATATAGTTGAGATTATTTTGATCCTTCATAAAAAATCAAGATACATTTTTAATCATTTTTCCTTTTATTATACTTATCCATGTTATTTCATTTTCATCCAAATTTTTGATAACTTAAGTACTTAACAGAAGTGGTACTCAACAATGAGTTTTAATGTTCTCAACAAGAAATTCCTTAGAATGCAGAGCTTTTGAAGCATTTTTCTTAAATATATTTGATCTTCCCCAATTGCAGAAAATAAAGGGAACTAATAAGTTATAAGATAATGGGATTCTAATATGTTAGCGCAATAATTTGTATGCTAATGAATGAGTCGATTGCAATCTCTAAAAATGCCTACTTTCTTATGTCTTTTACATCCTCTCTCTCTCTCTCTTACAAATTATTATCTTTTTGCTAGAGTTCCATTTTTTTGAACTTCTATAGAGTGTTCTTATGAATTAATTATTTTGTGCTGACGTCAAATGTCGTCAGGAGACCAACCATAATGTGTCATCCCTTCGCTCCATACCTTGGCTCGGTGCTGCTCAATACCGCTGACGTGGTGCATTCTGATTGGTCTCCAAACGACATTCTACGTCCGGCCTCAGTGCAAAATAATTTCTCGTTCTTTATGTGCTCTAGTTTATATCCTTGTACCTTCATAAACTTGAAATGTCAAACAATCTATGCAATCTGACTAGCTAAAGAACCTAAATGCTTGAACTTGATGATTTTTTTGCCTTAACTAATAGTTCCCTCAACGAGCATTGTTATGTAAAGAATAATTGATTAATCTCTGAGTATTCTCATCTTTTGAGTGCTTGACTAGTTTTTCAATCAGAAAAAAGTGTTGCGGCTCGGAACCTTCCTCTAATTATTCTGTTATGCAGGTTGTCCACAGCCGTGGAACCATATTGCTTGCACTTGGATATGGACTCTGGCCTGGAATGGTCCTCCTTTTAGAGATTGTTCAGACTTCAATCTTGTTCGACTTCTGTTATTATTATATTAAAAGGTAAATCCTATGTTTGAGCTCTTAGACTTCGTTTGAGACGGCTTTCTTACTGTTTCTTAAAGCACCTTTTAGTATAAAAATTAAAAAAACTTCTACTAAAAAACTGCTTTAAAAACGAAGCCTCAATATCAACAACATATATCTTATTAAGGCTTCGTTTGGGACGTGCTTTCTTATTGCTTCTTAAAGCAGCTTTATAGTACAAAACTAAAAAATTACTTTAAGAAGCAATAATTTTTATACTAGAAAATTGCTTTAAAAAATAGTAAGAAAACCGTCTCAAACGAAACCTAAATTATTTATAAGGTAGTTGATGTTATTCTTGTTATTCCTGTTCATCATCATTTTGTTAAAACAAACTAATGAAAATTTCTGTGACGATTTCTCCAACAGTGTTATCGAAGGTCACTCTGTGCTGAGACTTCCTTCAGATACAGTTTGATTAAAAAGTGAAGATCTTCGCTTTGGAAAAAAATGCGGAAGTAGCAATCTATTTTCACACATATAAATATAATGCTATACTATATAACTTTATATTCCGTCTACTTCTAAATGTACTTGCATGTTATTGTTGCTGGTTCAGTAAATTTCACCTTTTTTTTTTTTTAAGGAACTCTGAAGAAGTTTTTTTTTTTTTTTTTTTTTTTTTTTTTTTTTTACTTTGAGTTTAGAATTTGCTGAATTCGAAATAAAGAATGACTCATTTTCTGCTATGAACTAGCTTTATGTTGATGTTTTTTTTATGTTTCTTTAAAAGAAATAGAACAAATTTTTAAATTAATGTATGTTTTAAAAAAATACAAAATAATTTAAACTTTAAAAACCAAATATAATTCTAAAAATAATGAAAAGAACTATAAATTTAATAAAAAAATGAATTCAATCAAAATGAAAAATGTCGATGGTAGATGTAATAACATGGAGTGAATAGATTGAAAAATGTAGATGGTTCCTTAATGTGTGACATAGCATGCAATAATATGAAATGCATTAAATTCTATTTAGACGTGCAATAGGTCACCATGCTTTATAATCAAGTGGCTAGCAAGGCACACCTTAGATGAAAGCCAGACAGTAATAAATGACCTTTACTAATTCTGCTAAGTATGGAATCAGCTAATTATTTTGCTGGGCAGAGCTTTTGAAGATAGATGTGAGTGATGGATGCATGCGGGCTCTTTTCAAAGAACGGGCTTCACTTTTACCGTGCAAATATTCTTCACCCAATGGCCATCTTGGCCGAATATCATACTGCAACATTTGAAGAACATCCACATAGATTTGTTAGAAATCATATTTTGAAAAACAAAAAAAGTTGATTAAGGCTTTGTTTGGACGGCTTTCTTTCTGCTACTTAAAGCAACTTCCTAATAATTTGACACTGAAATTGATTTCAAAAACTCAACAAAGCTTCACAATATCACCTCAAAAATGATTATTTCATTATCACATTTAGGCTTTATTTGGGACGGCTTTTTTACTGCTTCTTAAAGTAACTTTCTAATACAAAAATTTTAATTTTTTAATTAAAAATTGTTTTAAGAAACAGGAAGAAAGTCGTCTCAAAAGAAACCTTAATGAGTGAAAATCAAATTATTATTTTCTAAAACATGTTTTTGATTTACAGTCAACCAAATGAGCCATTAGTTCAAGAAATTATTAGGTGCGGGTACCGGACAGAGAGAATCATCCGGATTTCTCTGTCTATAGTAAAAGCGGAGCCAAAATACAATTACTGTAGCAGCTGTGCTTTGACTGTATAAAGAGAAAAATCCGGATGATTCTCTCTATCCGGTGTCCACTCCTAATAATTTGCCCATTAGTTCAGCAAAGAATTCATGAACTGGTTACACATTTCAATCACAGTTTTTGAAACCATTACTGACAACGCAGATGGTCGGTTGAATAACTTTCATCCTCTCCTATCCTCTAAAATTTCTGAATGAATATAAATCCCATTCACGATAATAATTATACACAAATTTATGCATTAAACAACCTAAAATACTGCTAGCATTTCAATGTTAGGCTCAATGAATAAATAAACATCACCGGAAATAAACAATCTGTAATTTTCACTTGCAGGTTCAGTGAAAATCCCTCCTATCTACATTTTTTTTTGGGAAATTTACATACATACCACTTTATTTTATACTATTTACAAATCTAACACCCAAAACATTAATACTACTTACCTACCACTCATATACAACTTTAATATCAAATATACCACTCCTATAATTCATTTCTAACATTCATACCATCCTATAAACTTTAATATTTCATTCCATGCACCCATATTTGTTCTATGGGTGGTAGTCATGTAATATTAATGTTTTGGGTGTTAGATATGTAAATAACATGAAATAAAGTGGTATGTATGTAAAACCCCTTTTTTTTTTCACCTTACTTTGGCACATATATTTTAAGACAACTTCCATTTGATTTTGAGATTAAAAAATATATAGAGAGAAGTAAAAATTAGCGAGAGAGGCTCAAAGCTAGCAGAACTAGCAGAGAGATTATTAAGTGCGATGTCCAGATCGTCCGGAGGCAAATCCGGACGCGCCGCATTACCCAGATGCTACCTGGATGCACCGGGCTCCGGGTGACGTGGCGTGTCCGAATTCGCCTCCAAACGAATCCGGACGCCGCGCGTAATAATTTTCCGAACAAGCAAAGGACACTAACTATCGGTGAGCTTAGCGCTCACTGACAACAAGAAAAGCTCACCATGAACATAGATCATATGTAATTCACAATAATTAGAAATAACGATGGAAATAAATGATGCCTACCATGCGAAATTAATCTGAGCTGAAAGAAACAGGCTAATAGGGCAAAGCAAATCAAATTAACAAGATATGAAGAATAATCATCGTTAAATGAGATGAAAAATGCAGCGTATACCACATAATCTTCTGGCTCCCTCGCAGGTGGTGGCTGGTCAAATCTCCCTAGAAGGAAGTGCTCGATTCCAGTCCAAGCAACCATTACGCCTATAACGATTAAGGAAACTTATTAATAGGTAAATTGTAACATAACATGCATATAGTCTAGCCACAAAAGAATTCCAATATTAAAAAAAAAAAAGGTTCGTTATTTTATAAGGAGCATATGTACCAATTGGCAAACATGCTTTTAAAACAAGCATGATCACAGTGAAGGAAAACCAATTCAATGAAGTGGCAACACCAGAACCTGAACTCATCAAATGTCATTTGGAGAGATTCATTGAAGTGGTTCACAAAAATTGTTCCTCAACAATCATCATAAGCAAAGGGCTAAGCAATGTAGATACCGCTTTTTAAATATTCCAACATTTAGGTATCGTTTGAGATAATTTTCTTATTGTTTTTTAAAGTAGTTTTTAGTATAAAAATTATTTGAAAATAATGAAAAAGTAGTGGTCAAAAACTGTCCCAAATGAAGCTTTACTCTTTTTAAGACTTATATAGTAGATAGTAAAATCAGTTCGCCTAAATATTTAATGAACCACTCCAAATCACACCAGTTTTGAACTTGCAGCCGTTTATCTTTAAATCAACCATCTGCACCACTTCTACCCCTATAGTTGCACATAAATTTTAGTAATTGCTTTGGTTTTAACATAGTTTACAAGTAGCTTAAACCTAAGCACACAATGCATGGAATCAACAATGAAAAAATAACAAGTTCCTCTAGTCAAGATATTTTCTTTTATCTTGGAAATGCAACAAAAAATGAACATGCATAGCTGAAGTTTTGCTTTAAAGGGCAAAAGCAGTAAATGATAAAAAGGAAAATGAAAATACATTCCTAAGCCACATGAAAAACTGGAAAATTTGTCATCTTCCAAGATTCAAGCTACCCCATCACAGCCCAAAGTGCCGCAAAAATACTAAAAGAGCATTATACGATTACCCACCAAATCCGATAATTAAATTTGGCATTCATTAAAAGAAGAAAATAATGTAAGATGAAGCAGAAATGTGTATAGGGGTATTGCGGGTAAAGTTGTTGGAATATATCTTAGGATGGCATTGGAAGTTTTGAAATGGATGTATTCCGGCAATGAATTCTCAAAGTAAGATTCAAAGGTGACCCCCAACTTGCTTCTCTTGCAAGTGTAATGATTTGGGGAGCAGGTGTTCTGCTAGGTTAACAAGAGACTGTGTCCAACAGATGTGGCAGTGATGGATTCAGTGCATTGATCTATATCAAGAGGGCAACAAAACTGAACATGGGGCCCTGACCATGGACTCTAAAGGTGAGATATTTAGTCCCAGAGACAGACGGCTACAGCACTGTGAGATATCACCATTACTGATAGATTGAAAGCTATGCTTACTGGACAGAAGTTGTTTTTTTGGCAATCTTCAGCTTCGCCATACATACATAAAGAGGGCCACAAATACAACGATCTAGATCAAGTTGTTACAATAGCAAGCAAAAAAATGCATGACTTTTCAAATTTTACCTAAGAATAAGGCACACAGTGACAGTGACTCCGCCGGAGGACTAGCAGCTCTTCGAATGAACTGGCTTGCACGTCGGAGACGAATCGAGCACCTGGGCAACAGCTAAGCACTTCAAGAAACAGAGAACTACCACCACCTGAACATAAAGTTCAGGATACAACAAACACACGCACCCCGCTCACTTACAAGGAAAAGAAAAAAATTGATTAACCTCTCTGCCTTCTTTATTCCCTTTGCATCTATTTATACACGCCAGCAATGTGTTTGGCTACAACAAAATAAGACCAAACAGTCTGAAGCAGAAAAGGCTACACAAACAAATAACAAATAAGAAACTGCTACATAAATAAGAGAAACAAAAATAAACTAGCTAAGGACGCTCCGGCGTCATTCTCCCGGGGTAGGAAGGACATTATCGTCATAGAAAAGGGTAAGGTCAGCCACATTGAAAGTTGCAGAAGTTTGATAATCTCCTGGAAGATCGATTTGATATGCATTATCATTGTTCTTCTTTTTAATTCGAAAGGGACCGTCCACTCGTGGTTTTAACTTTCCAAATGCTCCTGGAGGAAATCTCTCCTTGCGTAGCCATATCCATACAAGATCTCCTTCTTTGAATACAACCTTCTTTCTTGTCTTGTTGGCCTTGGTCTGGTATTTAAGATTATGCTTGGTAATTGTTTCTTTAACTTGTCGATGCAATTTCTGAATTTATTCCCCGCGTTTGGACCCATCCGAATTGAAGGCGGTTGGCTGAGCTATCAAAATTAAGTCAATAGGCGTAATGGGATTACAGCCGTAAGCAACCTCAAACCGACTACGGTTTGTAGCTTGATTTGGTGAGCGATTAAAAGCAAACTCAATTTGTGGTAACACTAAGTCCCATTGACGGATGTTTCTACCAACGAAACAACGCAATAGGTTCCCTAGACTGCGATTTACTGTTTCGGTTTGTCTGTCGGTCTGCAGGTGGGCGGCTGAGCTGAAGTGTAGACGCGTTCCCAACTTGCTCCAGAGTGTCTTCCAAAAGTGACTTAAAATTTTACATCTCGGTCCAATGTAATCATCCTAGGAAAACCATGTAAACGGACTATTTCCCGAAAGTACATATCAGCAATACGAGTAGCGTCTAGTGTTTTTGTGCAATGGACGATATGTGCCATTTTTTAAAACTGATTGACCACTACCATGATAGAATCTTTGTTTCTTTGTGTTCTTGGTAATCCCAGAACGAAATCAATACTAATGTCGAGCCATGGAGCTTCGGGCACTGGTAAAGGCATGTATAATCCGGCGTTAGTGCCCTGTGTTTTGGCAATCCGGCAAATGCGGCAGCTGCACAAGTATCGTTCTACATCCCTTTTAAGAGTCGGCCAGAAGAAATTTTCAGATAGCAGGGCGAGCGTTTTACCCCTGCCAAAATGGCTTGCATGTCCGCTAGTATGACATTCGGCAATGAGTGCCAATCGGAGGGAGTTTTGAGGTATACAAAAATGGTTTCCTCAGAACAAGTAGCCTTCCTTTATATGAAATAAGTGATGAGGTCCCGTTTGGTAACATGTCCATATATTTTGAAAATCTGTATCATTTTTATATATTTCTTTTAGGACCTCAAATCCAATAATCTTTGATTACAAGACCTGTAATAGCAATTGACGCCGACTAAGAACGTCTGCTATTGTGTTATGTTGTTCGGCCTTGTATTCAAGGACATAGTGGTAAGCAACAAGTGATTGGACCCAAGATGCGTGCTGGCTTTTTAACTTTTTTTGGTTATGGAGGTACCTTAATGCCTCATGATCCGAGAATAGGAAAAATTCGCTCGGTAAAAGGTAGTGGCTCCAATGGTGTAAAGCTCGTACGATGACATAGAACTCCTTGTTGTATGTTGAGTATTTTTGTCTCGAGTCATTCAATTTTTTGCTGAAGAAATCGATGGGATGTCCGCCTTGGCTTAGGACAACCCTGATACCCACATTGGAAGCATCGCACTTGACTTCGAAGACTTGATGGAAATTCGGTAGCGCCAGCACAGAAGCTGGTGCAATCATGCGTTTCAATAATTCAAAGCTGGACTGGGCCGCACCATTCTAGGAAAAATGTTCGGCTCGAAGGGCTTCGGTGATGGGAGCAACGATAGTGCTGAAATTACGTATGAATCGTCTATAAAAAAAGGCAAGTCCATGAAACCTTAGGACGTCTGTAAAAGATAGAGGAACTGACCAATTGACAATTGCTTCGACTTTACTTGGGTCGGCTTCAATCCCCGTATCTGATATAATATAGCCCAAGAAAGAAATTCATGAGACAAAAAATTGACATTTTGGCAAGTTTATGAATAGCTTTTGATCTCTGAATACAGTAAAAATTTGGTGGAGATGTTGTAAATGTTTGTCTTGATGGCAGCTATATATGAGGATGTCGTCGAAGTATGCAACAACAAATTAGCATAAAAAGGGCTGGAAAATATGGCTCGTAAGCCTCATGAAGGTGCTAGGGGCATTAGACAATCCGAACGGCATTACCGTCCACTCGTAAAGGCCATCACATGTTTTGAATGCAGTTTTTCATTCATCTCCGGAGCGCATACGGATTTGGTGGTAACCACTCCTTAAGTGGATTTTTGAAAAAATCTTAGCTCCGTGAAGTTGATCGAAAATATCATCGAGGCGAGGAATTGGGAACCGATATTTGATTGTAATTTTATTAAAAGCTCGACTGTCAATACACATTCGGTAGGTCCCATCTTTCTTTGGCACGAGGACTGCAGGCATAGCGCATGGGCTAACACTAGGTCGTACGAAACCTTTGGCCATAAGTCCCTCTATCTGGCGTTTTAATTCTTCATGTTCGTCGAGCCGAAGACAGTAGTGCGGCTTGGCCCCTACATGATCAAAGTAAATGTTGATCTTCGGGCCTAGCTAATTCATGATTATGGCTCTCTATGCATTTTTTGACCTTTGATACTCCATCGTAGTCAGCTGAAAATCTAACCATCACGGGACACCCGGTCCTAGCATTGGATTTCCTGTATTTTGATTTAGTGTTCAAGTCAATGCCCTTCTTAAATCCAGCTTTCGAACATACAAAATCCTTGAGCCTTAGCTTTCTCGAATTAGGCCAATAACAGTGATGATCTTTGCGATCACTAAAACCAATATTGTGAGCGTAATGGTAGTACATGTCATATGTTTCTTTCTCACTGTTACAGACAACCTATGAACAAGAAAATCTATTTAAACACTTCAATTTTAACATTAGGAAATAGCCAAACTAATTGGCAACAGCATCAGTACCTAGCGGTACCGATCGCGGTATCGATCGGTACCGACCGGTCACAAACGGTACCAAACGGTACCTAGGAGCCTCGTGCCCACCAAAAAATACCTTTCAAAAGAAAAATTATTAAACAAAACACTGAAGTCACGACATTCATATCATATGTACCAATAATATCTCCAACTTATCTTCGGTATTTTGCTGAAAAGCATCTTTTCCTCTTTGCTATGTCTCTTGAGTAACGTCGTACATCTCCGACCAATCTTCGAAGTCCTCCAGAACAGTATACATCTTCATAGCTTCGGATCTTCTCTTTCTTTATGAGCTTTCAGGTGACGAGAAAAACTTTTTTAACTGAGGTAAATAACCTGCGCCATCAAATTAAACCCTAGGTATTACCGCGTTTTTTTTTTTTTTTTTTTTTTTTTTTTTTGGGCGGTTCGGGTCGTCGGGCCGCACTGTAAAAAGGCACACGTGGTAAACAGATTGATGGGGTCAAGGTGGGCTCCACGTGGCATTCAGCTACAGGTTTGCATACGTAGAGCTACGTCCGCACTCAACACCCAATAAAAATTCCATCCAACGACATTGCTAGTGGTCGAAAAAACTTCGGCGTGCAATCAGAAGCGGCCGAAGTCTTTGATCCTTTCTCCCTCTCCCGATATGTGTTCCATCTCAGTGCTCCCGTCGACGAGGTTTATTTATGCTCATGATAGCCCGTCTATGACGCATGAGGGACCAAAGGAGCTGAAGATTATATTTTGCCATTAATGACGATGGCTTTCAAGCCAAAGCTTCTTCTACTGATTGGTGCTTGTCAGAGATAGTACAACTTTTTGTGAAAAGAAGAGAAAGGTGCGTGTTGAGCGTGTCAGGAAAAAGTAGAGATATTTAAAAAAAAAATTATAATTACTTGCTCTAATTATTAAACGAAGTAAATTGTTATATATAAATATTAAAAATACTATTTATATAATTATATTCCGATTTATAAAGTAATTCCAGATATCTGAAAAAATATCTCTTATCCGGAGCGCATACGGATTTGGTGGTAACCACTTCTTAAGTGGATATTTGAAAAAATCTTAGCTCCATGAAGTTGATCGAAAATATCATCGAGGCGAGGAATTGGGAACCGATATTTGATTGTAATTTTATTAACAGCTCAATTATCAATACACATTCGGTAGGTCCCATCTTTCTTTGGCATGAGGACTGCGGGCATAGCGCATGGGCTAACACTAGGTCGTACGAAACCTTTGGCCATAAGTCCCTCTATCTAGCGTTTTAATTCTTCATGTTCGTCGAGCCGAAGACGGTAGTGCGGCCGATTTGGAATGATAGCCACGGGCACAAGATCAATAGCATGTTGTACTTCTCTCAGGGGCGGTAGACCAGTAGGTATGTCATCGGTGATCACATCTCTAAATTCTTGTAGTAGTGGATGAACATCTGCATGAATATCTGACACATTTTCATTGGCTTCCATCATAATCATTAAATATCCACCAGCTGCTTCATGTAATTCTTTCAAAAACATGGATTGCTTCAGGAGTATTAGATTAGTTATGGGCTCGGTAATGACACTATTCAGTGGAACCAATGTGATTTGATCGTCTTTATGCCGAAAGGAATAAGTGTTCGCAGCTCCGTCGTGAATTGATTTACGATCATACTGCCATGGTCGGCCTAATAGCAGATGACATGCGTCCATCGGGACCACATCACACCATACTTGCTCCTCGAATTTCCCAATTGAGAAGTTAACTAAGCAACGTTTCGAGACCTCTACTTCATTTCCCTTTTGGATCCAGGATAATTTATATGGGTGTGGGTGGTCTTCTGTAGGTAAATTTAAACGTTCTATCAAGACGATGGAAGCCACATTTTCACAACTTCCATGTCAATGATGTGACAAACTCGACCATTCACCGTGCACTGAGTCTTAAAAATGTTATGTCGTTGTATGGTTTCTTCTTTGCAAGAATTTAACACCCGACGAAGGACGAGCAGGGGGCCCTTATCTGGAAGAATAATTGTGCAGAGGGTCTAATTCGGTTGGTTCTTCAACTTCTTGATCTTGTTCTTCTATCAGTGTAACAACTCTGCGATTGGGACAACCGGAAGCTATATGGCCGAATCCTTGGCATTTGAAACATTTTCGGGCTGGAAACCCAGTAGTGCCAGCTTGGCCCCTACATGATCTGAGTAAATGTTGATCTTCAGGCCTAACTAATTCATGATTGTGGCTCTCTATGCATTTTTTTACGCTGAAAATCTAATCATCGTGGGACACCCGGTCCCAGTATTGGATTTCCTGTATTTTGATTTGGTGTTCAAGTCAATGTCCTTCTTAAATACAGCTTTCAAACATACAAAATCCTTGAGCCTTAGCTTTCTCGAATTAGGCCAGTAACAGTGATGATCTTTGCGAACACTAAACATTGTGAGCGTAATGGCAGTACATGTCATATGTTTCTTTCTCACTGTTACAGACAATCTACGAACAAGAAAATCTATTTAAACACTTCGATTTTAACATTGGA
Source organism: Dendrobium catenatum (assembly GCF_001605985.2). Classification (NCBI taxonomy): domain Eukaryota; kingdom Viridiplantae; phylum Streptophyta; class Magnoliopsida; order Asparagales; family Orchidaceae; genus Dendrobium; species Dendrobium catenatum. The sequence goes on along the minus strand of NW_021318952.1, from coordinate 704,764 downwards.
AATAACCAAACTAATTGGCAACAGCATCGGTACCGACCGGTACCGAGCGGTACCGACCGGTACCGAGCGGTACCGACCGGTACCGAGCGGTACCGACCGGTACCGACCGGTCACAAATGGTACCTAGGAGCCGCGTGACCACCAAAAAATACCTTTCAAAAGAAAAATTATTAAACAAAACACTGAAGTCACGACATCCATATCATATTTACCGATAATATCTCCAACTTATCTTCGTTATTTTGTTGAAAAACATCTTTTCCTCTTTGCTATGTCTCTTGGGTAACGCCGTACATCTCCGACCAATCTTCAAAGTCCTCCAGAACGGTATCCATCTTCATAGCTTCGGATCTTCTTTCTTTATGAGCTTTCAGGTAACGAGAAAAACTTTTTTAACTGAGGTAAATAACCTACGCCATCAAATTAAACCCTAAATATTACCGCGCTTTTTTTTTCAATTTTTTGGGCGGTTTAGGCCGTCGGGCCGCACTGTAAAAAGGCACACGTGGTAAACAGATCGGTGGGGTCAAGGTGGGCTCCACGTAGCGTTCAGCTACAGGTTTGCAAACATAGAGCTACGTCCGCACTCCACACCCAATAAAAATTTCATCCAACGGCATTGCTAGTGGTCGAAAAAACTTCGGTGTGCAATCAGAAGCGGCCGAAGTCTTTGATACTTTCTCCCTCTCCCGATCTGTGCTCCATCTCAATGCTCCCGCCCGACGAGGTTTATTTAAGCTCATGATAGCCCGTCTATGACGCATGAGGGACCAAAGGAGCTGAAGATTATATTTTGCCATTAATGGCGATGGCTTTCAAGTCAAAGCTTCTTCTACTGATTGGTGCTTGTCAGAGACAGTACAAGTTTTTGTGAAAAGAAGAGAAAGATGCGTGTTGAGCGTGTCAGGAAAAAGTAGAGATATCTAAAAAAATTTATAATTACTTGCTCTAATTATTAAACAAAGTAAATTGTTATATCTAAATATTAAAAATACTATTTATATAATTATATTCCGATTTATAAAGTAATTCCAGATATCTGAAAAACATCTCTTAAGGTGATGAAGGTAATCCAATAAGTGAGAAAATCAAAGTTAAGATATTTTGGATTGAAGCATTTCTGCATTGTAGAAACATTATGGTTTATATTTTACTAATTCAAAATATTTTTGTTCTTGATTGCCTTTCAAATCACTTTTTTTTTAATATGTAGTTGGTGTAATTGTGAAAAATCTTAGGGGTTGTTTAAAAATTAGGTGTATTTTAAATATAATGTACATTTAATATTTACTATTCTATAGTGCTTAATTATTTGTAAAATAAATTCAAGAATTATAATTTATTATGTTTGGTTACATAACAAGTAAATTTAGTTTAAAATGCAATACATTCAAAAAAAGAACTAATTATTAGTTTTAAATTTTCTCAAAAAATATTTTCATTTGTTTTTAAGCCAATCAAATATTTAAAATTTATAAATCTCTCCATTTAAAATGCAGTACACTCAAACCCCTTTAACCAATCAGTACATAGGTAAGTTTTATTAATAGGAAATGATAAAAATAATTATTTTTATATAAGATCTATTAAATATTGATTTAGGTTATCATTCATCTTTTTAAATATTGATTTGATAATAATAGGACTACACATCAATGCCAGAAGAAACCGCAAATAACTTCTGATATGCATGATAGGTTTGATAATTTGAATACATGTGCCCATCCTACTCAATATACAAAAATTAGACCATATTTTGTTGTTATCATTTTGTTTAGAATTTTAGCTTATATACATTTTAAATTTTTAGTATTTAATTTTTTATATAATAAGTCTGCCCACCCTAAAAAATAAGGCTGGATCAGCACCCGACCATAACCAGATGATATTACAAAAACCCTCCACAGTCAACATGAAATGACCAGCAAAATGCATATAATGTTGAACAAAAAACTATTCTTCATTATAATAACCAAGATATTTCACTTAAATTTTCCTATTTAATGCATACTGCCTATACGCCAAAGGCTTTGAGAAAGTTAGAAACGAAACCCTAAAAAAATTCAAGATTCTCAACTTCATAAACTCCATGAATAACTTAAAATATCATAAAAAAAGTTCGGGTGTTATTCTGGCATTTGATTATTATATCTTAATGATCATGAACGTTCATGGTTTTTGTATTTCATTTTTTTTTCATGGCTATAAAACTACATGCAGAGCCTTAAAAAATAAAAATAACTGCCACAAATCTGTCTTTGCCAGATTGTGTGTGTGTGTGTGTGTGTGAGAGAGAGAGAGAGAGAGAGAGAGAGAGAGAGAGAGAGAGAGAGGGAGTTTTTGTTTATTTTTATTATATTTGTCTTCATGGATCTTAGGATATTGATAGGAAGTTGATGCAATTTCAACAAAATTAAAGAACGGCATAAGAAATTTAGGAAGAAGAACACACAATAACTCTTTTTTATTGAAAGAATTAAAAAGAAAAATACAAGATACAATTGGATCTTCAATTGGAGAGGAATATCCGACTCTCCCAAATCCCTAGTCGTCAGCTAGAGGCCACTCAACCTAAGCAAAACTAATTCCAAAAAAATCAAGCATAATTTGAAATCACCCAATAGTTATCCTTAAATAGGCTCCCCTAATTCCGTCACAAATCAGCCCCATTTCCCTAAATAATTTCTTCTCATATTTAAATTCAAATTAGATCTCTTTCCCTAATTAATTCCCTCACAATTGTAATTAAAACTTTTATAATCAATTCCCCTTTGATTACTCCTTTCATAATGAATATTAACTCCCCTGGGCTTTCCCTAAATAATTCTCTCATATTTGAATTCAAATTAGATTTCTTTCCTTAATTAATTCCCTTCAATTGTAATTAAAATTTTCCTGAATAATTCCCCCTCTCTTCTTTCCAGTCGCCCACTCTAGTGGGGTCCACCGGCTTAGCCGCCTGTCCATCAATACACCCCTCCCAAAAAATCACATTGTCCTCAAGGTGGAATGAATGAAACTGTTGTTGATGCACTGAACTAATAATAGTGGACTAGAAAATGGACTAACACTGGGTCGAACGATCCCTGCCTTGAGCATCTCCCTGATCAATATATCAATCTCTTCATTTTGGATATTGGGATGACGATACAAACAAATTGATAGATGAGACTCATTCATTCAAGATGATAGCATTCTCGCGTACCCGGGGGGAGGCAACCTTGAACTGGCTAAAACACCCCTCGACACTACTGCAGGAGTGGTTGAACCATGTCAGGTACTTCTATCTTCTCCCATATTTTTCTCCTTCCAAACTCTATAGCCCCACCAAAAATACCACTCCATTCTTTCCCCTCGGACGTGGGCATCTCCTCTTCTTCCCCCAACATTTCCACATCATGATCTTCCCCTCTCCTTATCGGATTAGGGTTTCCTCCACTCCCTTAATCGTCAGCGGCTCCCACCGCCTCCGACAACGTCGTTTTGATTTGGACCTAAGCCTATTCCTCATCATCTCCTCCATGATGGAAAACTTTCCATTGATCTTCTCATGGACGATTGAAATTTGACTTTGAAAATATGAAATTTTATATTTCAAATGTCTAATCTCCCCCTCCAACGCTTCTACCTTTCTTCCTGCCATAGATACCCGGATCTATGCTCTGATACCAATTTAATAGGAAGTGGATGCAATTTTAGCAACACTAAAGAACAACACAAGAAATTTAGGAGGAAGAACACACAAGATTCTTTTTTATTGAAAGAACTAAGAAGAAAAATACAATATACAATTGGATCTTCAATTGGAGAGGAAGATCTGACTCTCCCAAATCCCTAACCACAGCTAGAGCCCACTCAACCTAAGCAAAATTAATTCCAACAAAATTAAGCATAATCTGAAATCACTCCATAGTTAGCCTTAAATAGGCTCCCTGCTCCCCTAATTTCCTCCCAAATCAGCCCCCTTTCCCTAAATAATTTCCTCTCATATTTGAATTCAAATTAGATCTCTTTCCCTAATTAATTTCCTCCCAATTGTAATTAAAATTTTCCTAAACAATTATCCTTTGATTCCTCCTTTCATAATGAATATTAACTCCCATGAACTTTACCTAAATAGTTTTATCTTAAATTTGAATTCAAATTAGATTTCTTTCTCTAAGTAATTCCCTCCAATTGTAATTAAAATTTTTCTAAACAATTTCCCCTCTTTCTTTTTTCCTGCCTCCTACCCTAGTGGAGTCCACCGGCTTAGCCGCCGGCCATCATATATATTTCCAAAAAGGTTGGCCATTCAGAGAAGAGTCCAAGCCTTTGAATTGACCAATAAGTAGAGCTGATGTTGTCAAAGCCTTCCTAACCATATGCACGAAGTCGAAGCGTAGCAATAGGCTCCAGTTAGCAGCTATAAGTGGTTTCTCTAGTCCATGGTAATGGCAATAGAATATTACAAATCTTTCATTTGACACTCCCTCCAACCAACGCAACAGAACATAAAAGGCATCAGCACAGCACTTAACATATAATAAAAAACCATGACCATGCAAAATGTGGCTAGCATTAATCATTTATGAAGTCAACGTGAGAATCAGAGAGGCTGAATCACAAGAACGAAAAATGATCAACCTGCCAAAAAATCATTTTAGATGGTTCCAACATATTCAAATTCTAAAACAACTAAAATTTGCATCAAATCCAATTAAGTTCCGCATAAATACGCTTCAAATCCAGTTAGATGGAATTTATACTAGCATCATGGCATCATCAAGCAAAACTAAAAATAAAATGTCTTACCATTGTCAGTGCAAAGTTTTGGAGGTGGACAAACAAGGCGGATACGATTCCTCTCCACAACATAACTTAGACGAGATCTAATATATTGATTTGATGCAACACCTCCTGAAACTACCTAGAAGTAGTATTAAAAATAATTAAATGTCAAAAGCCATGATATGTTCGGGAGTCAAACTAAAACAGAAAAATAAAATGTTCCCATCACCAAGCAATTAATAGAAGGTTCCATCTCTTTTGCCCATTGAATTGCTCGTTCACACTTCTCCTCAAGATGTAACACAGCAACGCGCTGTAGAAAGTAACTAATAATTTAAGCAATTGCCACTAGTAAAAATGAATGAGGAAGTTCTCACCTAACCTGAAAAGATGCCGCAATATCGGCTCTTGATTTCCTGTCTTGAAAACTAGCAGAAGAAATTGGATTGTTGTCCACGCATCTGCATATAACGTTCTCATAAATTACATGCATTAAATCAATGCATGAAAAGGCTATCATGATTCATTATATATAATTATAGATACAGCATGTAAAGCATTTATCAAAAATAGCGAAATCTTATAAATGCTCTTTTCAGCATACACTTGGCCGCGTCAAAATGAGCAAATACACACAAATCAAGATAAGCATTGATAAAGTACGTAGCTTGAAAGAACTAATAAGCAGCTCTTCCAAAAGTGGAAGAAGCGCATGTGAGTGGATTAAAACCACTTGGTAAATGATCTCTTAAGAACACAGATGTTAGCAAATAAGAAGATGCCATGATGCGGACATCGGTACGAAGATTTGGCGCATCTATCACAGGAGGCGTCGTAAATCGACGGCTATTATTTAAATCTTCATTTACGAGTTATTTTTCTGAATTTTAGTTCTTATTTGATGTATTTCCTGTTTTACCCCTAGGTTGGTTTATGTGAGTGTTGTGGCCCAAGGGGCAATTTTGTATTTTTAGTTTTCTTATGTTGTGGCCTATATATAGGGCCTTAAGCTATTGTAATGGGGATGGATTATTGATATAAAAAATTTGTGTTCCACACTTGTGTTCTTTTGAGAGAACGTTGGTGAGATTCCTATGGGAAGGAATCGGAGTTTTCACCAGCCGCAGGATGGGTCCGGGCTCGTGACTTGAAGTCCCTTGGAGAAGGGCAAAACAGCACCCGGCAGTCTTCGGAAGAGTCCAAGGCTCGCAGTCTTTATCTTTTATCTTTTGTTTTTTTTTTTCCTTTTTATTGCTTCTAGTCGTCATCTTCATCCTCTACCTCCGTCCACCATCGTCGTCTCCATTCCCACCATAAGCCGCCAGCCACCTTACCCCCTCATCTTCCCATGGCCATGCCTCCTTCCAATTTGGGTTGGCAAAATCGAGAGGGAAAATTCATGACAATTTTGGATTTTGAAATCTTTCCTAATCGGGTTTGATCCATATTTGGAAGGTTTTAACTCTCCAATTCAAACTTCAAATTTGAATTGCAAGGAGATGAGTCATTAATCTCTCCAAATTAAATTAGACCTAGCTCCCTTGCCGCCGGCCTCATCCTTTCTCCTCTCTCCGTGGATTTCTTAATTTGGGGTGCATGATATTAGGACTTAGTTTGAAATTCAAATTATCTAAATTTGAAATTCAAAATTTATTTCCTAATTTAGTTCACCTATTTTTAGAAAGTGCTTAATTGAAATCAATTTGAAATTTAAATTCAAATATGATTTATTGTCTCACTTTCCTAATTCCTAAATTTACATTTATGCAAGCATGACACCTCACCCCAAATTCCCTCTTGCCCATTAATGCCGCCGGCCCCCTTCATTGGCTTGGATTTAGATTTATTTCCTTAAGCTAAGTCTCTCATTTGTAAATATTTCAAAACCCCTAAATCTGCTTCTAATCGAAATTGTTCAAGGCCCAAGCTCTAATTTATTTCCTAAAACCTGAAATTATATTTTGGAAATAAATTCTCCCCCATATTCCCGTCACCCTCACATTCCAAATTATGTTGCCTAAGCATCCCCTCATTAAATCTTGCCAAACTCATTATTCTGATTTGAAATTCCTTTCACTCTTTCTTCCCCTTCCTGGCCAACTTCTCCAATACCTGTACAATAATTTTCCCCCACAAATCACTCTCCAAATTCCACCTAACGTAGAATATTCTGCCTTCTAAGGCTGCAACCAGGGAATTCCCGCTCAAGCATTAATCACTTCCCAAAGCTAAGAGGGGGATAAGGAAATAATTCCCCAATTCTTCTCTACATCCCGCCGCTCTCCACTGAATTTCTGCTAAAAAAAAAAGAAAAAAATCTATCTAGATTTTAGTGTTCTCATTGGAGGGATTTGGGGACTTACAACCTGCTGTTGACCGAACTTGTCCCAAGACCCCACCTTGGGTTGCCTCTCTCTCTCCCGCTGGAAAACTTCAAGGGAATTAAAGCCTCAAGACTTCTCCCTCTAATTCCTCTTGTTACTTTAAAAATCTGATATTCTTCTCAGGTTTTGGGCAAAGAAGTCAGAATTTCCTTCAGATTTTGGAGAAGAGATCCTCTCCCTAGCAAAGCCTCCTCCCCGTTCTACATCAGTTTGGTTTCAGAGCATGGACTCGGATCAACTTGGAAGGACTTTAGACTGGGTGTTAGGTCAAATGAGCGTCATTAGTCAACATCTCAAGGAGAATCAAGCGGACTTAGCCGACCTCCACCGTCAAACAATCGAACGATTCGATAACTTAGAGCGAGGTAGGACTAACCCACCGTTTTATACAAAACCCCCTTCATCAAAGGAAAGAAAGAAGGCACTAAGAGACAGAGAGATAGTGGATAGAGTTGACAAATGGATGGAGACCAATGAAGCTTTCAATTTCCCACTCACTGTGCAAATTAAAGAGAAATATAAGGTGATCAAGGAAGAACATGAAGAAGAAGATGAATTGGTTGATAAGGAGAAAATGCGTGACTGCAAATAATGCAGAGAGAGATTTGGTTGATTCAATTACAACTCCGACAGAAGTAAATGTTTCTTCTGACCCAGTTAAAACTCCTATAACGGAGAATGTTGATGAAGCTCTAGAAGTGACATATCCTTCTATTTCTCCTATTGCTAGTGAAGCCATCTATGAGAGTGAATAAGTTCCTGTAGGCGAAAAGAAGTGCGACAGTTTGAAAGGTGATCCCTTGACTATGGTTAAGGAAATTGGCGAATGGAAAGCTAAAGTGCAACAAGCAAGTGGACCTTGTGGGCAACCCGGGTTGTTTGAAAATCTTTGCAAGTGCCCACTTTATCCTTTTAATTTTCACGTAGTTATTTCGCACACGACCCATGCACACCTTTTTTAGTGTCAAAGGATTTTTTCAATGTAATGCCTCGTAGCCCTAACATATCTTTTTAGCATAGTGGACTAACCCAATATGCTTCTCTATTGTTGACCTGTAATATTAAAAAAAGAAGAGAAGAGTGTCGTATACCTGCCCTCATCCCGCGCACGTTGTTTGCACGTCGCTGCCACATCCACGTCTTTTCTCCGCACGACCTCGCACGACCGGATGTCCCTCTATATCGCGTTAACTGCTCTAACTCTCTCATTTTCCCAGGATCCCTCTCTCTCTCGCTCTTCGTCTCCATCCTGACTATCCGACTCCGCTCCTACGACGGCATTTCCTGTTGGATCGGAAGTTTCGACATTTAATCGGAAGCAACAATAGGATCTCATCGACTGAGAAGGAAAGTTTTTCCCTCTCGTCGCGTCTTCAGCTCCTCCGTGGACGTCCGACTCAGCTCATTCGACGACTTTCCCTTCTACCCGATCGGAAGTGACGATGGTAGCTCGCTGACTGTGAAGCTAACGATCTCCATTTCACGTGGTTTCTCCGGCTCACTCGTGGCTTTCCGACTTTGCTCCCTCCGTCGACGTCGTCTCCTCCTGCCGAACCGGAAGTTACCACATTTTGTTCGGAACCAACAACAGGAGCTCGTGGGCTGCGGGGTTAACTTCCTCCCCAACCGGTGCTTCTCCAGCTCCTTGTGGCTGCTCGGCCTAGCTCCTTCGACGACATTCCCATCCCGTTGGATCGGAGTTATGACATTTTGATCGGAGGAGACGACGGAAGGTCACTATCTGTGAAGGTGATTCTCTCTCCTTCATAAGCTTCTCGGCCAAATCCCTTCAATCCACCGATCCAGGGATTTCTTTTTTCAATTATTATTATTTATTTTATTTTATAATTTTTATAAATTATATTTAATAATTATTTAATTATTATATTAATTAATTATCTAATTATAATTAATTTTAAATTAATTATAATTAATCAACAAATGCCCATGCACATCCTTAACTTAATGGTGGTCAGTAGATGCATGACCATAAAGGTACACCAGCGTGATCACACGAGTACATTAATATGACTAATTTGATTGCATCATGGGGTGAAATTTCACTATTTCTCAATTCAATCTACTAGTAATTTGATGTGCAACAAGCATAAATGTCATTTTGAGGTGAATATATACACAGTTGACAAAGCGCAGCCTAGTTTTATCAGTGCTACCGAACTCTCATCGGACATTGAACGCCAAATCAATAAGTAAAAACTGACGCCTAATCTTAAAATAATATACTTCTAAGTCATTCTTAAAATAATATACATACGAGGAAAAAAAAAATCAAATATCAAAAAAATGATTAAAGTAAATTCAAAAGAAATATTAAAATTAGATAGACTCAAGAAAATTTCCAAAAAACAAAATTAAGTAAGCTTCAATAATGTAGTAGGAAAATTTAAAAAGGGCGTGGGCGTGCCCCAATTTTGCTTAAATCCTTATCTTCCACCCAAAAAAAAATTCTAAAAATGTAACTGGTTATGTATATAATAGAAATTAAGAGAGATGCCAACCTTGATCCTACTTTTACCAAAGGAGTTGGCACAGTCCGTGACTTGACCGTTACTAAAGAAAACAGAATAAAACCTAATTTGGATCCATTCGAGTTGACTTCTGTTAAGGAACACAAACCTCTTTAATTGGTTGTGACAAACCAGGCAGCGCAAGTCAGGCTCCTAGGTTATCATCAGCCATTTCATGAATACTTAAGACCACAAATGTTAAGCAAAAATAAAATATTTGCAAGAAATATACCGGTGCCAGTGTCTACTGCTCCAGTTTCCAGGATGGAGAAGATCCACATTATTATCTATTACTTTATCTTCTTCAATAAAATACTTATTTCGCCATGTTCATGTTTCTATAGCAATCTCAAAACAATTATTACATTGAGCCATTAATCTTTCATGTTTTGCAAACTCAAAGTTTTGAAGAATCAATCTTGCAACACCACTCAAATTAGGGAGAAAGAGTTGTAGGGGTGTTTGCCCGCTAGTTTTAGAAGAGGGTTTAAGTGGAGAGAGAGAGAGAGAGAGAGAGAGAGAGAGAGAGAGAGAGAGAGAGAGAGAGAACATTGTGCCTATCATCAACCGAATCATTATGAAAGAACATGGATTAAAGACCTGAGATTGGAATCTACAGTGTAGAGAGAAAGTTGTCTTTCTCATTTGGAAAACTTATTATTACTTTTTAAAATGATACCATCTTGTCAATCCTTCGACTAATTGACAATTATATGGTAGGGGGCCTAGAGGCGATGATGAAAGTTAAAGTGAATTTGGGGACCAAAGGAACTCAAATTGTATCGACATATTTGAAGTGCTTCTACGAACCCAAGTATTCAAATGCAAATTACCTGAAATCTTGTAACCAAACTATGAATAGTGGTTAATTTTAATCCATAATAATCCCCCAACCAAACATCTGCTTAATGAGACAACCACTTGGCCCTAGTTGTGCATACCTACTGTTATTCCAACCACTACCAAAAAAAAAAACTAGTTAGTTGGCTCCTGCAGTACATTGCAACAAAAAGAAACCAATAATTTATATAAAAAAACAAATCTAAATTGTTACATTAACCACCACTATATATGCTCATTAGACATAATTATATCTAAAACAGTTGACCACTTAGCCTAATCAGCATAGAGCAATTGTGTGCAATTCTTTAGTGCCTCCAAAATATGTTGCATAAAAGATGCCGCATTTCAAGCAACTCACTAGTACCCATACTAAGAGAAGTTTGAAGAAACTTACGCACTTCTAGATTCAATAGCCAATCTGACCTGAGTTTTAAGGCCAGCATATGAAAAATTGCAATCCTTATATTGCCTCATTGGAATCTAGAAAATTTCAAAAACAAAGAGTATTAAATTTAGCACGAAGGGCAAGCTGTTAAACAAAATCACGAGTCATAAAAATGAAAGCATAAATAATTCAATGAACTTCAGCGGAAGAAGCATACTTTAAATTTCACAGAATCTGAATCACCTTCACGTGCAAGTTCTTCAAGTGCCGGCCCACCACCTTTACTTATATTTAGGCCAAGCCATCTTGCTGTTTTATCATATGCCTCGCCAATAGCATCATCTATTGTTGTCCCAAGTTGAACATAATGACCAACGTCACGTGCCAGGATGAGGAGATTGTGTCCTCCTGAGCAGATAAAAGATGCTCAAATAGCAAATTTTGTTTCAAAAAATCAATGCAAGATTAGTCCAAACAAATCATGCTAAAATGAAATTTACATTTTTACATCAGTACCATAAGATAAACAGAATCAGTGTCAGATGAAAATTCATCTTTCAATATTTATTAATTTTGGATTAATGTTACAGGCCAAATCACCTATTACTAATAAAACGAGGCAGTTGACGTGATTCACATTGATAAATGATGCAAAATCAACCACTCTATATTAACAATAGCAAAATATAATTGTTCCTTTAAGATATATCGATGAATAAGGCTTTCTTTGGGAAACTACTGCTTTACGGTGCTTTTCAAAGTCTTATCATAATTTTTATTTTTCGGGGAAATATATAGAACGAAATCTTACACATAACATGCAGTACCTCCATGGCTTCACAGCCATGAATAATAAATTACAAAGAAAATCGCCCATCTCTACAAGAATAGCAAGTACTTAATTTCTTACAGCATAGCAAAACACTACAATGCCAAATAAAGTAAACATAAATGTACCTATTTGCAAGGTTGTGAAAATCGTATTTGACAACAAATCAGTAGAAGGAGAGATTTCTATTTCAATGGTTCAACCGGGATCAAATTGGAGTAGAATCAGATGACATAATAAATATTTAAATTATTTGAATACAATATAAATTATATAGTAATTAAAATTTTAATGAAGAATACATAACTACTTTGATTAAAGCTCATGAATAGACTCCATTCAAAGCTCATAAGTCAATAAAACTATATTAAGAAGCTCGATTGACTCATCAAATGTGATATAAGTACATGTGTATTACAAATATAAATTTATCCAATAATAAATACAGGGTTTCTTAAAATTTTAAAAAGTTTAATAATAAAATGTATAAAATATAAATATAATTTTTAATGAGAATAATATATAAATTTAATATAAAATATAATTTTATAATATAAAAAATTTATGTTGCTAACTTTAATAAAATGTATGCATTCTCAACCCTCAAATTTGCATCCCAAGCAATTGATAGTTTAACTGATGCAGAAGTTCTCACATAGTTCTTAGTCCCCATCATAGGGGATTTTTAAATGAATTGCTCTCTTATATAGTGTAAAGCAAAAAAAAACAAAACAAAAAAACTACAAACAAGTAACTAAAAAGTTGTATGATGTGGCAAGCTAGCAATTTATGATTCTAGTAAATTTATATTGCATAAGTATATATTTACTTTAAAATATATAACAATAAAAAAATTTAATAATAAAATTTTATTTAAATAAAAAATAAAATTTATTGAACTGGCCGGTTCAGCAAAATTGGAACCAGTTCGACGATTTATCAGTTGAACCGACGATTCAAACCGGTTTACACCGGTATTGTACAAATCCAGTTTTCCAACTTGACCTGATTGGCAACTGAATCGATTCACGATCAAATCGGTTGGTCGGGTCCAGTTTTAAAAACATTGTATATTTATACTCCTTTTTCCTTTTTTTAAATATTATTGAGAATAAAAACCCTATGAAATGACCAATATAATTTATCAAAGACTTACGAGTAGGCTTCCGTGTTTATTGCTTATAGTTTTCTCGATTAGTTTGAATAGTTTTTATTGGAGGTTCGTGGAGCCCACAAGTCACCCAATAGAAATCCTTGAGCAGTTGAGCACATGAATTAAGGGTGTTAACTATTGAATCGATCATCTTATGATCCTTAGATTATAATTCATATGCCTCCTATTCAAATTCTAGCTGTCCACCCCTCTTTGAACTTTTTCCCCTTTTTTATAAATAGCTCAAATTTATTTTTCATTGTAAGCATTTAAAAGAAGTCTATAAATACTTCCACACTTACTATGGATTCAAGCAACAAAAATTCAAAGTATTTTTTTTTTCTACTTTTCTACATTGTATCAAAGCAAGGTTAGGAAAGCACTTCATTTCTTTCCCTCTTTCTCTCTCTTGATTGTCTCTACTAAGAGAAGCTCTAAGCATGAGAGGGGGGGGGGCGCAACGGTCCCTCGCTTCAAGCAAGGTGGTGGGGAAAGTGCATGTGTGGGTGGCGAGCAGGTTGGGAAAAGCTAGTGGTGGTGGTGTTTTGGGTGGTGTGGAGGTTGTTGATCGAAAGAAGGGTGGGAGCGATGGCTCAAAGGGCAAATATAGTTCAGGTGGCTCACAAAAGGAAGGAGAAGTGTGCTCTCCATCTAAGATGGGAAGAGGAATGCATAAGAACATGCACAGGTTGAACAAGGGGCAGGTGGATGGTGAGAGTCCCATGCTACTAGAAGGGAGAAAAAGTGGGATGGAAGCTTCTGGCGGGCATGACTTGTTGGGGACTTAAGGATCAGAGGTTGACCCGATCAAATGGCAGAGCTTTGAAGCTCGACTTGCATTGGCCGACGACGGCGGTGGTGGCCAGCGGCGGCGGCGGGACCGTATTAGCGGTAACCGAAGGGCAACGGGGGGAGGCGGTGGTGGCCGGATGCGGGCAGAGGAGAAAGGCGGCCAGCAGCAGGTGGCGGTCAAGCAAGTTTGGGGTGCAAACGATTTTCACTCAAAATCAGAGGAGTTTAGTTTACACTCAAAATGAAATATTTCACTTTACATTACATTTACTATACTTTACTTTGCATCATTTTATGTTTCAACTAAACACCAAAATTTATAAAACTCCTACATTTTGAATACTTTACACCCTAAAATAATCCAACCAAACAACCCCTTAATGAAAAGGGCTTAGTCCAAACCTTTTGATCAAAAATAGAGGCAAGCTTAAATTATAAACATAATATATTACAAACATTCATGTTTTGTTAACCGATTATTCCCACATATGGCCAGCATAGAAAACCTTACTGAATGACGATTGTAGAAATTTCTAGTGGGTAAAATTAATTATCACTACACCAATTGGTTTCCATCTTCAAAACAAACATTTTTTCTATCCCCTCGATCAAGTAAGAAAATTAGCAACCCGCGCCTCTACAAGCCATAAGAGATGAGGAAACAAAATGGCCGAAGAGGAAATGCAAAAAATTTAGATTATCCATGCCAAGTTAGACTGCAGATGTTAAAAGAAAAAGGAAAATCTATATTTGGTGTAGCTTGATCCAATAAATGAGATACAGAAGAGCGACATTGTCATCTCTCCAACTACAGCTGTGAAAAGCATCATAAGTTCAAGAAAACAGAACCCATTTCCGAATCATTACCTTTTAGTTTAATTTACAGTAAGCTTTACATATAATCAATAAAACCTTGAATAGCAAGGAAATGACAAAAACAAGATTTGCAATTAAAAGGACTACAAATAAAACAAAAGCCTACACAGGTGAACAAATAAGCAATAGAAGCCTCGTAACAACCAATAAACCCTCATATAAGTAGATGAAATAAAACATGCATATTATTTATGCATGCGGATAGAACCAAAAATATGCATATACAGAATAGTTAAATAAAATATGACATCACTATATCATATCGAACTATACAATACAATGGTCAAACAATTTGCAGCATCTTCATATAGCATACAAGATATTTGCGTCAATAATCGAATTGGTTATTTTCTTTCAAGCCATTCAAACGTGAAATTTTGAGGTCATTGGTGCAACATGGCACCCAAGTTAACTTACCAGAAATAAGGAGGGCTAAGAATGGAAATTGCAGGTCGCTATCAACCAACCTGAATCGATACAAGTTAGAATAAGCAAACAAATCATATTTAACTCGTACTAACAGATGGCAATGATTCATAAAGGGTATTCATATCACCAAAAAAGATAAAGTCCGTGATCAGATAAAAGTTATCTAGTAACCGCATGCACCTCTTTCAATACCATTTTATCTTAGCACCTGAGTTACAACTTACTAAGCAGATATCTTCAGTAATTCTAACACAACCTTAACCATGATGCTGAAGAGAATTTGCAAACATTTTTCTCCATCAAGAGAGATGCATGAGCAATAGAATCCTTGATGACATTTCCAGAATTATTACAAGTAAATAATATATAGCACAGTATAACATGCACATGGACATCATGAGTATATGCAATTGTTCATTTGATTCTATGCACACATCATGGTAAAGGCAGAAGAAACAAAATATAACGAGAAATTCTAGCAATAAAAAATTGCACATCAGAATGTTAGCAATCAAAGAACACAGCAGGTTGAAGTAATAAAGGACAAGATTTGAGAAGATTTTTTCAAACCTAGCAACAAGAGCATGAGCTTCCATGTGATGAACACCAATGATAGGTAAATTAAACCTTCCAGCAACTCTCCGAGCCTTAGTAACACCAACTATATAGAAGTATGACGAAAAGCATTAACCAATTACAATTTATTTTAAAATGAGGGACAGAAATATGTGGCTGAAGAGAACTGGAAAAAAAAGAGCGCTGTGACCAGCTAGGTAGCTTTTATCACAAAGAAAAATTCTACAATTCTAGTACATGAGAACGTTGTAGTTCTTCATTTTTCCAAAGCACTCTGTTGTTCTGAAGACTTAGTAATTTAAGGATCACAAGGTATGCTTCCAAACAAAAAAATGTTTGACATCAATATATATTTGTACAAAAAAACTAAGTTATCCAACAAACACTTGCTTCACAAAATAAGGTATGTACTACTTCCCCAAGCAACTTACAAATATGTGACAGATGATATCAATAAAAATTTATATGCTTACTAAAGCACCAAGATGAGAATTTCTTTGAAGTTGAAATGTATTTAGCAATAGCATGCTTTTGAAACTTTTTTATTTTTCCATAGAATTCTCTTCTAACTTTCTCTTTCAGAAATATTCTCATTATATCCATTAATATGTTTCCTGTGGGTTTCAAGTTATAAAATTCTGACATACCAATAAAAGGGCTAACTAATTATTGAAGGACATTCATAGAAATCTCTGATGTTTACCACGCAAACAAAGACTTAGACCTGGCCCAATAGTAACAGCTACAGCAGAGAGATCTTCTCCTGTCAAGTTTGAAGCATCTAGGGCCTGCTGAACAACCTGCAAAAAATAGGCATAACAAGTCGCTGAGACAAAATCTCAAAGATGAACTGAAGAGAAAAATAAATGTCATTTGTAGTAAACAAAATTGAAACCTGGTCAATAACAAGTGAGTGTGCTTCTTCTGCCATTTTGGGAGCGACACCTCCATAACGGGAAAGAAGATCTGCCTGCTGAATATTGTGTTCTGAGTAGATTTGATAAAAATTGGCATGACGTCATGCGGAATATTTTTTCCTTTCTACATAACTATAAGCTAATTAGTTAGGAATAATTTAAAATGGAAAAAGCATATTTTTCCATTCTACACTTAAACATAAGCTAACAATTTAAGAAGCATTTAGCAGTGAAAAAGGACAAAATAAAAAGTGAAAACGATACTCTCATGTCTATATTATGACATGTTGGAAGCTCTCTTAATTCTAATAAGCTAGAGCCAACAAAATAAGGCCCATTACATGTCAGCATAGCTATGAAATGGCATTTTCAACCACTTTTAATTTCACATAAGCAGAATAACATAATAATTGACATCAGCAGTAAGAAACAGCAATTGCAATAGCAAGGGTGGAACAACAAAGCAAAAGTACAAATCCAGTGGAAGGATTTCGAAAATAATAGCGCTTAAAAACATTTGTCTCCAATATGCAGCACCCGGCTTCCTTGTTCAAAAATGGTTGATTTTCAATTATACCTATCTTGTCTTCATCAACACATAGGACTCCTTGCCACAACTATAATTGGATGGCTTTCCAGTAACTCTAGATGCATATAAATGTGACGGTGAATGTATTAACAAGAGAGCCAAATCAATGACATGATTGCTCAATGCTCATGTATCCAAAATCTGCTAGGGTATGTAATGATGCAAAAAACTTTGCCAGGATTTTTGAAAATTCAGAAAAATTACGAGTCAACAAAAAAGTTTACAGCACCAATTCAACTTTACCGGAGCCCTCCAACATGAAAAACATGAAAATAAAGTAAGGAAGAATTCACACACTTGTTGATTTATAGGGATGCAATTTTTCCTAAACTCAATTGAGAGTTTTGAGTCAATTCAAAATCGACTTGATTAATTCCAAGTCCAGTCATGAGTTACTATCACGCCTTGAGTCCTTTTCAATTACATTTTGAGTCATACATAGATCGCTTGAAATGTGATTTGAGTTATTCTACAAATATATAAATTATATTAAATTTTGAAGTAGATTTGTGCTTTCATTAGATAACTAAGTTGTTACAATTTAATCAAACTCGCATAGGGCAAAGGTTTGAACATTTTCTCCTATGCTTTCACACCTTTAATTTGTTTTCAATTCAAACATGATTAATTTGAGACAAATCGAACTCATGTTGATTTGAATCAAAATCAAATAATTTTGGTCAACTTGACTTGACTTGAAATGCATTTCGATTTTAAGTCGAGCTCCAGGCCTAGCCATGTTTCTATTGTGTTCATGGCCAGTCCGACTCACTTAAATTCAACTTGATGTCAGCCCTATTATCTAACAAGTATAATGAGATCCAATGTGATAGAGCGGTGACAAAATGAAATCATAATTGAACAATACTATGATATGAGCAATGCAAAATATTATGTTGCCTTGGGAAGAATAACACGGTAAATGTAATCTTCTACTTTTGCAAGCAAAATGTCATTTTGTGTTCAGTATAGCAATAATCGTGACAAGTGTGTGCAACATACCAGCTGGTTAAATATTGATGAAAAAATGACTTGTTACAGGATAATAAGTAAAACAACAGATCAACCGTAATTAGAGTTTCCAGCAATTCCCTTACAAGAAAAAACTTCATTTAAATAGCGATAAACAAGATGAAAACTTACTTGGGAAGATACAATCTGACCGAGTATTTCCCCATTGCCCCTAACCTAAAATTATACCATAAATTGAAGAACTAAGACCAAATAAAAAAAAAAAAAAACAATCGAAAAGGCATAAAAGTGCCAGAAAACCAACTATTTCAAGCCCAATAACGCATCAGACGAAACATGATCAAATGAAAAAAAAAAAATCACATAAAACCCTCGACGATTACTTACAACGGCTGCCGCTGTATCATCGCAGCTCGTCTCAATGCCAAGAACAACCAATTCCTCTCGATCCAGGGAGCGGCTGGAACCCGCTTGTGCAATGGCAGATGAAGAAAAACAAAGCCGCTGAGGTCTAGATTGGGGAAATAAGGAAATGTTGCGAATTTTAAAGGATGGCCGACAAGATCGAATATAGTTTATGCAGCAAGCGCCTCCTCGCCTTTTAACGAAGTAAAGATTTGAGAGCAGGGCGAAGCGGAAGGTAAGTGACGAAAGAAAAGAGGCGGCCATATAGAGTTGCAGCGGGCAGATGAGATGATATGCTTTATCTGTCTTTCGTGTGGGTGCTTAAACCGTAAATATACATTTAGGGGATTTACATACATACCACTTTAAAGAGGCGGCCATATTTAGGGGGATATAAAAAATATTTACATCATAATTCATAACACCTTAAATTTATGAGACACAGAGCACCAATGGATTCTTTTATTAGGTCCTCTCACCGGACGTAGCTCCGGTCATCACTGAGTTACTCTGTATTTACTCGGTATTGTTAGGTATTGCTTGGCAATAACGAGAAATACCGCTCTGTGAAGATCAATATCAAGTAATACTGAGTTTTTCTAGAAAAAACTCAGTATTTTTTGGTATTACTCGGTATTACTCGGTATTGCTCGGTATTTTGTCTTCACATAATTATATTTCTCGTTATTGTTGGTATTGCTCGGTATTTCTCGTTTTGTGCCTGTTACGTGGCGCGATCTCAGTGTCGGCCGAACGTAGCTCTACATACGTTCACCGGACCTAATAAAAGTTCACTAAGTAAGGCCCCTTCATTTTTCCCATCTTTTAGGAATTTTCACGTAAAAACTCTGATGTCACTTATGAATACTGCATTCCCTCTCTCTTTATATGTATGTGTGTTAAATCATCGTTCAAAACTAGGAAACTAAACTATATTTCTCTCTACCGCCACGAATGTTCCAGTTTGCAACAATATTATAAAAAGCTAATATAAATAAAAACTAACATTCTAAGCTAAAAAAACATTCATTAAAGAAAAATATATAACAAACATAAGATAAAAACATGCTAGGAATTTGTTTGTCAAGTTTAGCATTAAGTTCATCACATTTTATAATACATGGAGTACACGTAATCGACCTCAGTTTCTTCACTCTCCCCATGCTTTTGAACCTTCTTCTTCTATTGTAGTTTCTTATATGACATCAGCTCCGACTATGGGTATAATAAGCGTCAGAAATATGTATGAGGTAGTCATGCACAACTCAGGTGGAAGATTGTAATGTGTTACTATAACAGGCTAGTAAGAGTATGGTGAAGCTGGCGGATTGTAAGGAGTGAATCCATCCGTACATAATTCAAATCTTATGTCGTGTGATTCTATAGTGAATGAAGAATATATACAATTGAAGTGCGTCTACATTTAATGGATGGGTAAGAACATTCTCTTAAGAAAAATTCTCTTTATACCATCTTATGTGACCAGCAGAGCTCATCGATGCATAGAGCTGTTGAAGTCTTGAAATGATGGACAAATAAAACAATCAGGAATATGACACAATCTTCTATTTTTGTTGTTTCCCAGATTTTTTTTAGTATCGAAGTGCATTGCAGTTACAACATGCAACTTCTATCAAAGCGTACTTATAATACAATATATAATCGTTGTTACAATAATAACTTTTTATAGCTGTCAACCCCAATTTGGATGCTAACATTTTAGTCATATACAAATATGTGAGAATTAAATTATTCTCATTATTAGTTTCCTTAAAAAGACATCTGAACTCATTGAAGCACTCTAGAGGAATATTGTATTCACTTTTAATAATGAGCATTTGAACTACAATTGATAATTCGTAATGAATTGTGCATCGATCCCAAATAATTTATTAAGCAATTCGTAGTAATTCATAGAATTTATGTGCAAGGATGTTGGGTGACCCCTCTATATATTCTCTAAATTTCGGACATGTTGCATCAAAATTTATTTCTTCATATGTCTTTGTATTTTGATCATCCTCTATTGTTCTTGAAGTTCTGGAAAGACAACATTGAGAGTTTGAAGGTGGCTCATAGTCTTCATATATGGTATGAAACCAATACACTGACATAAATCCTCTACGATATAAGTCAAATTTAACCTCATCGGGTGTAAGGTATGCTTAATTTTTGTGCTTTGAGCAAGGGTACTTAAACATCTCATTTGATAAAAATGAAGGTAGTTGGATTGTGATGTGAATAAAATATGCAACATGCTTAAAAAATTCATCTTTCAATGATTTTCTTCCCAGTAACAATCTATTATATATTAAAGACATCTCACTTCGAATATCCATATATAACTTAATTTAACAAGTGTATATATATGAATAGTTGAAAATAAGGTATTTGCTCTTTTTTCACCACATTCTATCTCGAGTACTTAGGATTTTTCTATTATAATTAGTGAATGTATCTTTGTTATTAATCATTAAAATAATATAATTATACCCTAAGATTTAAAATAGAATAATTCCATTTCTTTTCTTATTTATTATCCTTTTTCTTTTCAATTTATTAACAATCGTATCATTGATAATCATAGTTGACTAATTGCATTCTGGAAAAAAGTAGCATAACATATAATTATATTACTATAGTTAATATTTATATCCAGACTAAAGTCCAAAGTCTCAAAATAATAAATATAATTGTCATAACAAGCCTCAAAAGAATATATATAAAATGCAAGAGCTAAAAAAAATGAACTATCATCACTACCTAATCTTACTCTACATGCTTTTTATTTTTACTCGTAATCATAGAAAATCATGTAACAAGCATATAGCCTAGCTAGTAACCAAAACATATCATTGTCTTCAATGTAAGAAAAAAAAATTAACATGTATGCTCCAGTTCCAATTAATATCAATCAATAATAAATAGTCTATTAGTATAAGAAAAATGCACTCTATAAAACTGATATCAATCAATAGTAAAATTAATATGATTAGTAATGTAAAAAGAGGTCTATCAATTATAAAATTTGATAAAAGAATATCAATCAACGTGCCATGTCAGTATGCTACGTCAATGCACTTATCAATACACTACATCAATATGTCTATCAATATCCTTGTCATATTATGTTATATTGTATTAATATCAATGTGGGTTTTATCAGTTCTATTTTAATTTTATTTATCAATCAATTCATACATTATCATGTAAATACAATCATAAATATGATTATGAATTATAAGGGAGAACATTAAACTTTAATGTGGTGTTTTTATTCTTCCAACTCAACTGTTGACCAGTTGGACAATAATCTTTTTCTTATCATATTATTCATTATTTTAAGTCAATTCACATGTGGCTTTTAATAAATTATTAAGTGTTGCCACCCTTTGCTCATTGGTGAAATCGATCAATTGGTTACAGGTTACAACTTGGATTACACTACAAACTTTTTATTTAAAAGAAAGCTCATCGACACATCCACATGTACAGGATATTATGTTTTAAGAGTCAACCCGTATTAATTATAATATTAATAGCTAGTCTTTTTTGCTTAAATGCAAATGACATATTTATTTTATGCTAATCTTATCATTTTTTCTATGCAATGTGAGTGAATATTATATATGAAATACACTAATATATAAAATTTAAGAAAACCTACACAATTTTTATATTTGCACTAATTTTAGAAAATCATAACTCCCAATTTACTTGGTAAAATTCAACAATATTATAATAAAAAAGACTCATACAATTCATATCTATCATATACAAAACGTTATACAGTGAAAGTGCAGTAAATCAGAATGAAATGCATTTTTTTCATATTCATGAGAGATAAAATTCTTAGAAATCAAAACCATCGAAAACTATAGTAAGAGCATAGTTACTTAAAACGAGCAAAACAACTTTCATAACAAGAACAACGAACGAAAAATCTCAAAGAGCTTCCCCTATCGTTGCTCTCACCTCTCCCTCACCCCTTCTCTTCTTCTTCTCCTTCCTCTCATTCCCGACCAAGCAAAAAGAATAAGAGGAGGGGTGGTGGGTGAGATGGTTATTTAATGTAAAAAATATTAAAAAGATATTTTTAGTGCTAATGCAACTACAAATAACCTTGGGTAAATTAATCCACGTCATGAAAAATGCTAGTGCGGTTTGTTTGTATAAAGCGGACAATGTTTGAGTTAATTTATGTAACGTCAAGGTGTTTCGAACCTACAATATTCTTCGTCGCATCAATCAATCAATGTTGTATTGGTCGATTGCTATCCTTGTCTCACTCGATGGTGGAATGCATACAAATGTCAATAATAATTATATTAAAATATCATAAAGATAATAACATATGGTTGAATGTCTAAAATCCTTAACCTTAAGCCCTCATATTAAAATTGATACATGATAATTGCTTGTCTAAAGACCTTTCGAGTCTTAGTTGAAGTTCAAAGTCTTTATTTATATTTATGAAGCATATAGAAATAGATAAGGTGAAATGAAATAGATAAGGTGAAATTTTAAGGTTTAGGCTTATCTTACCATTATCAAGGAGGAACAAATAGAAAAGAGCCACCGATATCTCCACTTATGGAAAAACTCCCGAATATGGCAAATCTAAAGCCACAATGGGACCTATTATTGATTAGAATCCTCATTAGTGCCATGAGAAAGCTCTCACCACAAGTATCTCTAGATTTGAGCTAATTTTAGAGTGAACTTTAATCATCAATTCTAATTTAGGAAGATAAACTAATAAATAATTATGCGAATTTACTAACATGATAAATATATAAAAAAAAAAAGATTAAAATTTCATTAAATAATAATGATTTAAGTATATATATAAATATATGATAATTAATTTTAATTTTATAATATTTAAAACTAAATCAATCAGCAAAATAATAGTTTTTTAGATTAGTTATTTTTTTATAAATAAAAAAATACTTTCATAATAAATTTTTTGTATAAATAAAGATAAAAATAAAATAAAATATGAGAAATTAAATTGTACATATTAAACAAATTATAAAAAATCTCATTTTAAAGTCAAGCTCTCTATAAGAGAGAGAAAATCAATATCTTCACGCGATTAGAATCCGGATGAAAAATTATATCCGGACTCCATTCGTAATAATCTACTTAATAAACTCTCCACTCCATATATCTCTCTCTCACCTTCACAAAATATAAACAACGAAAAAAAAAATAGAAGGCCTCCAAACAAATCACAGAAGTTCAGTTAACATCTCATGTTGCATAGTTCTCAATCCAGGTTAGTAATAAGAGTTCAGTTCTTGGTCTAAAAATAAGAACCACTGGTTTCCATATGTAAAGAGGCAATTCAAACGGCTACACAAACTTTCACATGGCTTTCCGACCTAGCTAGAGCACCAAAAGTTCAAACAAACAGAAAATTTCATGGGAAAGCACTTCCCATCCGAAGTAAACTGTCCATCCATCAAAAAACAGAGATCAGTGTGCTTCGCAACAAGAATGATTTCAGTATAGACTTCATTTGTTTAACTTGCACTTCTGTGGCTAGCACATTAGTCCATCAAGTCACACCGGAATTAGCCTCTTTTGTAATGAGATTAATTCCCCGAACCCAAATCTCCATTCCAGAAACACAACTTGCCTCAAAATGAACCTCTCTGCCTTTCACTGTCACAACCCTAAAGATCTCAGCTTTGTTATGCCCAGAATCCTTTCTCCAATTCTTTACAAAGTTCAGGCTTGGCCCAGCTGCAGCCTCCTTACACGCCACATTTCTTCGGTTAGTTTTGCCCCAGCTGAGCACCCCAGACTTCAGCATTCGAACCGCTTTCATGTGAGGATTTCCCCTTCCCTCTCTTGTGTGCTTACAGAGCTCCTCACCAACGAGAACGTGAAACCGGGCAACATGATCCAGTAGTAAATCTTCGGTTACCTTGTTTGACCTGCTACTGCACCTTGCCAATGATAAAGCAGTCTCTTTTCTGCCATTTATGAGCTCAGAGTCTGCACTTCCATGCACAAGAAGAATCTTGCAGAGATCAGAATGGCCTTCCATGGCAGAAAGCATGAGTGGTGAATATCCATTCTCATCTAGTGAATTCACATTGTATCCCATCTTCAGTAGCTGAATTGTTGATGAAGCATCCCCTTTCCTAGCTGCATAATGAAGAGCTTTAAAAGGTGCGTTTGATATCACGTTCCCTAACACTCCATCCAGTAAGACTTTCTCAAAATAGTCCTTGGAGCTAGCTATACTCTCGTATTGAAGGATGGACATAATGGTATTGCCATCACTTGACCTTACTGTAAGATCAGCTCCAGCCATCACTAGCAGACGAAAAGACTCTAAATGGCCGCCGATCGCAGCAACCATGACTGGCGTGAGACCAGAGCTGTCGAGTTTGTTCAGTTCTCCGGTGGAAGAATTGAGAATCATCTGGAGTGGTTCTGCGCGACCGCATCCGGCAATAAAATGCAATGGAGAAAAGACTCTCGGATTACTTGAATGGATGGTTGCCCCAGTAAATAAAGCCTGAGAAAGAATATCAACGATGGAAGACGAAAATGCGCTTCTCTCTGCCAGTTCGATGGCGCTGTAACCTGTATGGCTGAGCAATCCCAGGTCTGCCCCTGCTAAAACTAGTTCTAAGAAACACTCGGCATGATCAGCTTTTGCAGAGACCATCAAAGGAGTTTCACCAGCTGAAGTTTTTGCATTAACATCACATCCATGTGAAATTAACTGTTTTAAGATGAAGACATTGCCAATTCTAGCTGCAAGATGAATGGGGTAGGATTCATGTCCTTGTTTTGTTCTCAGAGGGAACTTGGAATTGGCACCAAGATCAAGCAGCACTTTTATTGCATTGGAATTCTGGCAAAGTATTGCATGACAAAGTACAGTTCTACCAAGATATGGATCTTCTAGCAGGAAGGGACAATGGTGAAGTAATAATTTGAGAATCTCACCACTTGCTTCATAGAACTCCACAGCACACCATAATGCATTATAAGGCTCTCCCAAACAGACACCTACTCTCATCTCTTCGCCTGAAATAGGATCCCAGGACCATGCGCTTACCTGGATCAGACAAGCTGTACTGGCACCTGCCTGCACCAAAATTGAAGTTATTGAGGAATATAATCATGGCTAGCACAGTAAAGTATTTTATCCATCTTCTACAGCAACAAGACATAAATTGTTCAATAGACAATACAGAATATGTTCGACTTAGGATCATTCCTCTTCAGGACAAAAATATTTTATCAGGACGACAATAACTCACATGAAGGTCACACCAGTACAAAAGCTGCAAACGGTTGCTGATGACGTTGCCTAGCATTGCTACGACACTAGCGCTCACATGCATAGGGGGAATAATTCTGTGCGGAGTCCAAATGTAGAGAATCTTCTGGATTACTGGATACACTGCGTAGGCTTTGTGGACGCTCTGTTTATACTCTGCTTACACTCTGCGTATTTGTAGATACATAGCAAAAAAGCAACACATCCTCACAACTAATTATTTGCTGCTTATTTACTGCGTATCTACAAATATGCAATATATACACAGTAAATATGCAGAGCGTAGGCAGAACTTACGCATATGATACGCAGTAATCCGGAAGACCATCTATGTTCGAACTCCGCACAAAATAATTTCCCCATGCATAGAGGGACAAGCATAGAACTAAAGGCTATGATGGTCTTAAAATCATAGGCGGCAGGGAAAAGTCCTCTATTTTATTTGTATCTGATACTGCAATTAGCATTAAGATTGCAGTACGAGCGGGATGATAAATCAAAACATAATAGTCTTCCTCTTCATTACAGAAAAGATCTTCTCAATTTTGAAATGCAAATCAGGCATGGTAAGGTAGAAAATTGACAAAAATAAAGAAAGTATACGTTGCTGTGATGAAACCATTGCCTAGAGCTGCGGAGGACTTAAGGTTTTCACCTCTAACAAATATTTGACGATGGAATTTTGTTTGCTGACAATTGCAGCAACTAAAGGAGTACAATCTACATTTGCATGCAGTGTGGGCTTGATGGACCGCAATAGGACTCTGTCGAAGCGATTTATGTCTACTCCATTCTGTAAAATGAAGCTCAGAATAAGATGCAATGCTACTGAGGTAGTAATTGCAGAAAATCAGCTATGAATAAAAAGGTTCACCTCAACTAGTACAGCCACCACATCAAGAAAACCTCTACTGGATGCCGTCACAAGAGCATGCGCAGCAGCATCTGCCCTCACCATTTCTGACTGGATCAATAGTTGCACTGCTTCAGCCTCACCACATAGGCTAGCCTCCAATAATGCATCCTCACAAGCTGACTGGGAAACTCCAGCTTTCAGAAGCATGCCTAGGATATTACAATGGCCTTCACGGGCAGCAGCAGTTATTGCATAACCCCGGAAGAATTCCTGATTAACGTCAGCTCCAGCTGACTGCCAAGCAATTAGGATAATTTGTAAAGAAACAGCCAAACCACATGTAAAGTAGTAGCCAAAGAGCAAGTAGTCTAAGGCTTCGTTTGGGAAGGCTTTATTTTTGCTTCTTAAAGCTGCTTTTTAGTACAAAATTTTTTAATTTTGCATTAAAAAGCAGCTTTAAGAAGCAGAAAGAAAGCCCTCCCAAACGAAGCCTAAAATAGAAAAAGGAGAACAGAAAATCGGTAGTACCTTCACTCAAGGAAGCAGCTTAATGGTCTAATATTCCATATACCGGATATAACAATATGGGAGAGGTGTTATGGTATCTAGATGACCATGGACACATAACGGTATAGAATGTTAAAACTTGAACATTACACCACTTGGCATGAAATAGCATACAGCCAAATTGAAATTAATTAAGAAGTTAAGAGAAGTCGGTAACATAATGAAGTAAACAAATTGAAGTGGGATATTAGATCTAGACCAATGGATGGCAGATTTTGACAATCAACTTCAAACATGCAACAAGAAAATTGCAGCCATATATGGCTGCTCACATTGTTCACTAGGGACCTAGACTAGTTCAGAAAATGAGATCACAAATTAATAGAAGAGCTCACATGGCATGTGAATAGTAGAGCTATCAAAATGGGCTGACAAGTTGGGATCGAGTCTGACTCTAAATTGGCCTAACCCGAATTAAGTCAACCCACACTTGGCCTGTTTAATAAATATGTAAAAAAGACAGACCAAACCCAACTAGTTTACAACTTGAATGACCCGAACCTGACATGTTAACCCATTTTGGTTATTTTTTTAAAGATTATTTGATAAAAAATATAAAAATAATACTCACAAGCAAAAGAATTTAAGGAAAAAATACTATAATTTTCAGTTCAAAAGTGGGTTTGCAAGTCAACATGAATCCGAATTGTTTATTAAACGGGTTAGAATTCCACACTCGAACCCAACCTATTTATTTAACGGGTCAACACAAACAAAGATTTTTTGGATCGAGTTGGCGGGCCGGGTCTTTTATTGACACCCCTAGTAAAGTCCATAAAAACTCAATCAATAGTAGTCCCATTTTTGTGGTTGTCCTATGGTCCCTCAGACTTCTATTAATGAGCCAAGCTTTAAACCTTAATATTTTAATTTAAAAAAAAAAACAAAACAAAACTTAAATCAAAATATTTAAATTTTAAACATTTTGAAAGCAAACTTAGGAACTATAAAATATCCCAACAACATGAGCTTAGCTGAAGCATTAACATGCCCACCACCTAAATAAGTTACTAGCTCAAAAGGAGTTCCTTTTTCCATTTAAATAGTACACTGGTAAGTTTCCCCTATGATGGAGACTAAACGCATGAATGAGTGTGAATATATCTATGGGTAAGTTTCCCCTATAATGTGAGACTAAATGTGTGATTGGGAATTAAGGTTGCGGAAATGCCAAATGGGAACCAGGCTAGAATTGGACCATAGGAATTAAAATGGGTAAAGTGTAAACTATAAACTACTATATTTTAATTTTAAATCATAACAATTAAATTCTTAACTTTTTTTATAAACAAACTTTATATTCTTGTTATAAACTATATTTATATATTTCACATATACTTATGCACACATTAATGATTAATCAAGCATATTAACAAACTTTAAACAATATCAATCATGATTAATTTGAACAACAAGTTATCCAAGTTTGTTCATTTAACATCCGAGCATTTATAAAAATATTTAAACTTACTTGCTTAGTCAATTGAATGATTATGAATGAGCTCAAATGAGCAAGTGACTTGCCGAATTCTTAGTTCATTTGTAACCCTATTTGCACTTATATTTGGCGTTGTAACCTCAACTTTCCCAAAATAGAATCAAAATTCTTGTGTCTTGTAATGTGCAGTAATCAACACCATACCCGAATTAGTATGACATTTATTGCAATCGGCTTCTGCTCTCTCTATGTAGGGAAGTTGGAACAAAAAACCTAAGGGGAAAGAGAGGGGGGGACAAGGCACATACTATTGTGCCTTAAGTCATAAATTTGAGAGAAACATATAGAAATGGAGAGCAAGACAGAAAAGCAATTGAAAAAAGAGTTGTATTCCTGTTTATCTCGTAGCTTAATTCCTTCATTGTTTAAACTGCTAGTTTGATTTCTTGCTCCACATCGAATCTTGATTACCCTCCTCATTATGTGCAACCTTCTTAAAGTTATGGGCTCCAAGATCAGGTTTTTGGCATCAAAGTGAGATATTAGAATAGAATCCTACATCAAGGTGCTGATGAAGATAGCGCACAAGAAGATTGGATAATCATTATTGACCCTAAATAATCCAAAGAGAAAACAAGGGGAGGTTAACATGTCAACATCTTAAGAAGAAAACCGTCATGAATTGCCTGACTAAGTTGCACAATGTCAACAACATATAGTTGCAATGATGTAGATGTTGAGCAAGTAAACCACAATAACAGCTTCAGAATCAAAAAGCATGGACGAACATAGTATAGTCAAGATAGTGAGAAACCAGCAGAAGTTCTGGTTAATAAGAAAAAGACTTAGAATATGAGGATCTTGAGCTTTCTTTCAGCAGAATATATCACCTCGTCAAGACATGCAAATATTAATATCCTACCTTAGATAGTTTGATTAATGTGAAGAAGCTAAGCTTATGGAAACTAGAAACCTATTCCAGGCTCTATGGGCATTCATACCAATAGAATTTTTTTTTTTTTTTTTGAATAAAACTCACCAAGCATGATTTGACTTAAACCAAGGCACTCATCTAGGAGATGTCTTCATGATGATGCCCACATTTTAAATGTTTGAGGTGTTGGAGCCTCAGCTCACCTCATCCAGACACCTAGGTCAGTATTTACTCACCTTTGACAATAATGGGGCTTCAATTATAGCCTCTTCTTCAGAAGTTTTTATCACAATGTGTATTCTAGGAGGCTTATGACTATCTATTTTATGGCATGGAGAAAGACAATTCAATGGCATAAACAAATATTCATTTAGATATGTAAGCAATTCTTCCTCAATTGTTTTAATTGTTGATCAATATGAAACTCAAGGCATTACAAAAGAGATGCTGACGGAGAAAAAAAAAAAGAATATCTCTAATACAAATTCGTGGAGAAAAATGTTGTTCTAATACCAGTTGATGTATAAGAGAATGAATTTGTTACTAATTCGATGAAAGCTCATTGTTGATGATATATTTCCTTATTTCCACTTCATTCATCTCTCTAATTTGATCACGATCCATCAAGAATGCGACGGAGTATTCACTTTGTGGATAGAAATGAAGCAAGAGGTGGTCAATGTCATCATCAACTCAATGAGCCAATCAAATATGATCTCAACGAGTTTGATCAGATGGCTGGGCCTCAAGATGACTCCTCAGCTGCACCCATGGTCACTTCGATGAATTCAAAAGGACTGGAAAAATGCAGATATGAGCTTTCATTTTTCCATTACATGAGAATACATCGACAACCAGGAGCTTTCTAAGAACAAGATGGTTCCTCACACAATAAGTTGTGAAACACAAGATCAATCTTCTTTTGGATTCAGCTTTGCCCGACTTCAGGATGTACAATAACTCAATGATGAAGGCTAAAGAGATCAAGAAGCAAGTCCAGAAGCTGCTCAACCAAGGAGTTATTGAGTTGAACAGTTCACCTTCTTGATTGTCAATTGTGATGTTGCCAAATAAAGATGATGGTAAGTGGATGTGCATGGACTATCAAGCACTAAATAAAATCATAGTGAAAGATCAATACCCACTTCCTTGAGTGGATGATTTGCTAGACCAACTGAAGCATGCCTTGATTTAACTATGCAATATCTAAAATTTTGTTCACATCGACTTCAAATCCAAAAAGAAGGCACCCGCAAGAATGCATTCAAGTTCAAATAGGGATTGTTTGAGTGGATTATAATGTCATTTGGTGTTTTCACTTTGTCTAATCATCTCATAAATAGCATATTGAAGTTATTCATAGAGGATTTTGTAATCATCTATCTTGGCAATATCCTCATATATAGTCAGACATAGGAGAAACATCACGGACATGTCCACAAGGTATTAACATTCCATTCATATTAAATATTAAAAATAATAAATATTTGAACTATTTATACAAATAGGTTACATTTAAAATTTACTGATTTAAAACTTAAATCTAGATAAATCTTAAAAATTCGATCATCAATTTGAATAAAGATAATACTCAAAATTAAATAAATTTAAATTAAAAAATCCTAGAAATAATCCAAAAATAAAAAACATTAGGAAAGTGTGATCGAGCAATTTTGATGCATCAACTCCCTTGGACCAATAAAAAACTATTCTCGCAAATAGTTGTGCAAAAGCCTTTTTTTTTAATTATGGTTTTTATATTGAGGGAGGTGATGTAACTAGTTATAGACATTTCTTGTGTCATTAGTATGTACAACTGAACTTAGGGCTTAGAGTATGCAGGCTTAGACAAAAACAAGAAGATCACAAATACTAAATCTTCCCAAAAGTTGTGTGATCTCCTCTGCTTTCTTTTCATAATATTTTCATCTAAATAAATCCTTAAAATTCTATCACCTTATTCAAATAAAGATAATACTCAAAATTAACTAAATTAAAATTTAAAAACCTACAAAATAATCCAAAAATACAAAACATCGCTAAAACATGATTGAGCAATTTTGATGCATTAACTCCCTTGGGCCAATAAAAAAACTCTTCTCATGAATAGTTGTGCAAAAGCTTTTTTTAGAAGTATGGTTTCTATATTGACGATGGTGTAACAAGTCTATGGACATTTATTGTGGCATTAGTATGTACAATTGAACTTAGGGCTTAGAATTTGTAGATTTTGGACAAAATACAAAAAGAATAAAAATACAAAATCTTCCCCAAAAGTTGTGTGATCTCTCCTCTTTTTGTCAATGCATGTTAGGTTCGTTTTGTACGTTTAGCATCTTTTTTCAATGAATTTCTAACATTGCAGAAATTTTAGGATTAAAATTGATGTTTGACATTCTATTTAGAGGTCTTGTCATGATAGGGATTCATTTCAAGAGCTCTATACTCCTGATAGCCTCTCTAAGAGTTTTTTTTTTAAGTTGTTTCATCTCAATTATTTATTGAATGATTATTTCATTCTGACATGCCTACAATTGAGATGTCCTATGATATTTAGGGGAAATTCAATATTACACCTAGCACGATATTATATGAGCTTTCATACAAATCCTATCAGTATTTTTAGAGTTTCTCTTGTTCCAAGAACTTGCATAAAAATAAGGTTTGATTTCTTGCTTGCAAAATAGAGCAACCATTATCCCTGTTTGTAAACATTTGAAATTATTGTTCATCTTTTGCCAAAAGATCAAACCAGATGGAGTTTTATACAAATATCTTTTTTATAAACTTAGACAAGCAAATGCCACCTTACGCTTTTTTATTCTTCATATCCATTAACAGGTAGAATTCCATCAATGGAATTAAAGCATTGCTATTATGACACAATTTCAAACTATTGATGAGAAAAGAAAGCGACAATCAGTCTTCCTAAATTTCGACCTGAAGCAAAGGAACCATTGCTGATATCATTAATAGGCAATCATTCGAAATATGAAAACAAATCATTATTGTCGCGATCTAAGTGATACTCGTTTAAAAGGGTATAGCAAAACCTTCGTTTAACCATGGAGGTAAATATGGAATAGAAAAACTAGAATAACCGAGTTTAAGCTGAGAGATTCACCAGCAACTTCCGAACAACCTCGACATGGCCGGAATGCGCGGCGGAGAAAAGCGCTGAAACGTCGGTCCTGAACTCCTCGTATCCGATCCTCACCTCGTCTGCCCTCTCCTCTCCAAGCACCACCTCCGAGCACTTAACCCTCAAGTTCACAGTCCCAATGTAGTTCACATCCACCACGACCTCACTCGCGGCTCCAGCAATTGCAGCAGCGAGACTTTCCTCCACGACCTCCACCTCCCCATTCAACGCCGCCTCCACCAACCTCTGCGAGGGCAATGCGAGCTCGTTCTCTGTCCTCTCCGCACGCGCCGCCGCACGCTTCCCCATGTTCGGCAGCCAGATTCCTTGCTCGCCCTAACTGATATCGCCGGAGCTATTAAATCAGAAACCGAGGACGGCGAGAAGCAAATGAAGAAAGCTAACAAGAGGAAATCGATCTATTGTTTATATTGCTGCAAGCTCTCTTGCATCATCGCTCCTCCATGGATTATTGCTCCTATTTACTGCACTCTTCAATGGGGTTATCGAGACCGGAGATCGAAGCCATAGCAAAGGAGGAATAGAAAAAGAACGGCTAGTTGAGCAGACGATCGAGGGGGTCAAACACCGTAGCTGGTGGAGTTACAACGAATTTTGAAATTATCAACTTTACTCTAGTAAAACTTTATGAGTCGAGCTCACTGAACTTAAAATCCATCAAATTTTCGTCCGGTTCAAAACAAATTCTGAGTTGAACCGAAGTGCTAGCAGCATTGGAGTGAGTTACGATGAGAAATTAAAAGTTTAAAACGCAAACAGATCAGAAACTCTCTGGAAATTACGCAATACATAAACATTTTTGGTAGCATATAAATTATTATTATTATTATTATTAAAATAAAGGGGGATTTACATACATATCACTTTATGTCATGCTATTTATATATCTAATTTCTAAAACTTTAATATTATATAACTACACTCAAACAATAAATATGGGTGCATGGAATGAAATATTAAAGTTTATAGGGTGATATGAGTGATAAGAATGAAATATGTAATTGATATATTTAATATTAAAATTTTATACGAGTGGCAAGAATGTAATATTAAAGTTTGGAGTGTTATATATGTAAATAACATGAAATAAAGTGGTATGTATGTAAATCTCATCATTTCTCTTGAAAATGGGCCCTGATCCAAAGGAAACAAGAGAGAGATCGGATATCGCTCTTGCCTCCTCGCTCCTCCTCGACCACTGCCCTGAGTTTAGTCGGACCACCAAATGACGTTCAAGTTCCGCTGGACCACCACCAACACCGGAGTTCCATCGGACCACCACCCGACACTGGAGTTCTGTCAAACCACCACCTGACGCCCGGAGTTCCACTGGACCACCACCTGACGCCAGAGTTTCGCCAGATCACCATCTAACGTATTGTGTTTCGTTGGACCACCACCTGACACCTTGAGTTCCTTCGGACCACCACCTGACGAGCGGAGTTCAGCCAGACCACCACCTGACCCCCGGAGTTCCGTCGAACCACCACCTTGATTGGGCGCGAATCTCAACGTGAATTTGAGCTAGAAACTTCAGAAACTAAATCCGGGATCATCCCAACTACAATTTCAGCAAAGTTATAGTCGAACTAAACATCTAGAAAAGATGAAAGTACCCAACGACACCAATTTCGACTCAATAGTCAAAATGGGTCCAAATCAAAAACCCAAAGCAAATTTGGAAGATTCAAACCATAAATTGAACGACCAAGTGATTTTCAAACGAGACATGTTTATAGTCGAATCGAGTGGCTCATCGAGACAAATGCAACGAGCCCAAGATTGCAAAATTTTGATATCACTAAGATACTCAAATGCTCGATAAGTGGTACACAATCAAGAGAGTCAATATCGGACGTCCATTCAAAACACTACCAACATGCCCTTGATTTTCTCCCTATTTTACTGGTCATGCCACTAAAAAAAATATAAATAGACCACTCATTCCTTATTAAAGGGGACCCAAGCAAGGAAGAGAAGAAAGAGAGAACAATTAGAATTCTCTTGCCACCAGATTCCTCCCCCTCGACCACCGTCTAACCATCGACCTTTGTCGAACTATCGCAGGACTTTTGTCCGGCCACCGACTGACGTTGAATTTTTGCCCGACCACCAAGTGACGTTGGATTTCCTCCTACCCACCAAATGCTATTAGAATTTTGTCTGATCCCTTTTCATCGAAAGATTTCAACATAACGGTTAATTGTTATAATTTGATCGTCCTCAATCTTAACGACGGACGAATCAATCATTTGTAATATATTTAAATACTAGTGAAATCATTTCTACTGGGTGTGACCACATGGTTTTTTCCTTCAGGCTTTTCCACAAAAAAAATCTAGTGTTTCTATTATTTCTGTATTTATGAGCTGGATACTCATGTAATGCTAAGACGAGAAATCTGATACTTTACCGCTGCAAATATTCTAGTCCACAATAAATATATTTTTAATATTAATATACTAACGCTGAATTTCTGCGCGACCACCAACTGACACTAGATTTCCGCATGTCCATCAAATACCATTGGACTTCCACACGATCCCTTTTTGTCATAAGATTTCAACCTAACGGTTAACTATTATAATTTGATCGTCCTCAATCTCAATGATGAATCGATCGTTTATAATCTATTCAAACACTCGTGGGATCATTTCAACTGGTCGTGGCCCAATGATTTTAGGAGTGTCAAATTTTGACAAGACCTGAAAGACGACTCGGACCTGACCCAGGAAAATTCGAATTTGGGTTAACCCGAATGGAAAACTGGTCGGGTTTGGATTTTTAACCCGTTTAAAAAATAGGTCGGGTTTGGGTTCACCTGGCAACCCGAAATCAACCCGACAATAACCCTAAATCAAGTCCGCCGAGTCCATTCAGATCATTCCGCCCACACTCGTGACTTGCCAGGCTCACTGTCCTGTGGCCTCGCTGCCCGCCGTCATGCGGACTGTTTGAAAAAAAGCACGAACTGAGCTCCCATTGGACCAGTCGCTACTTCCAGATTTGCGGTGAAGCAGCGGCAGCAACACTGTAGTAGCGGTGGTGTAGCGGCAATGACGGCCTAGCTGCTTAGGGTTTAGCCTAGGGTATTTTCAACTGGGCTAGGCCTCGTGGTTTTTTCCCTTTTAAGGGTTTTCCACGTAAAAAATCCTGTGTTCTCTGTGTGTGCTAGTTATACGTACAACGCTAAGACGTAGAATCAAATCTCTATCGCCGCGTAATTTCTAGCCCGCAACAATTATAATTATAAAAACTGATTTTATATTATTTTATTCTTTAAGAACAATAGTTCTGTTAAATTAAATTAAAAAAAATTATCGGAGTTATATTTATTTGATTATAAGTCAAGCAATCGTTAAATTATTACTCAACATAAACTTTGAATAGTGATAAGGGCTTTCGTCATTTATTTTTTTTAACAATTTGCTCAAAACAAGTGTCTTATCAAGACAAAATAAATAGTTTTACATAAAAAATAATTACGAGTGCCAAGTAATTTTATTAATTAATATTTTTTAAAAAAATTTAATCAAAGTTTGTGATTGAACATCTCTATAATTTAATTTATATTTCAATACTTATATTTCTTTAAAAAAAGACCCAATCATTAAAAATAAGGGGGATTTACTTACATACCACTTTATTTTATGTTATTTACATATTTAATGCCTAAAAGTTTAATATTATATGTCTACCACCTATTGAACAAATATGGGTGCATGAAATTAAATATTAAAGTTTATAGGATGATATAGGTGGTAAGAGCGAAATATATGAGTGATATATTTGATATTAAAATTTAATATAAGTGGTAGTAATGTAATATTAAAATTTTGAGTGTTAGATATGTAAAAGATATGAAATAAAATTATATGTATATAAGTTCTCCTAAAAATAATCATGATTTGCTACTTCACTATTGACCCAAATTTTGTTTAAGGATGTGGAGTGTTAAACATATATTTGACAACTAATTTTAAAATGTTTATCACTATCACACCCACCATAAATTGCAGTGTATATATATTTTGATCTATTATAATATTTTGATACTGCAATCCTACCTTCCTACTTCGACCATTTTACTAAAAGAGAAAGCTAGTATTTTGATCCATTTAATATTGTCCTTCTATTATGCAATTTTTAATTTTTTTTTCCAAACATTTCCACTATACGAAAACAAGGTATGCAATCATACATCACCCAAATCTAATTTGAAATCTTTTCTTTCTAACTTCAAACATAGGCTCGGTCTAATACCATTTTTTTTTTCAGATCATAATCATAATTTTTATTTAGATTTTTTTTTTTTTTTTAGAGATTTTTATAATAAAAAACTATTTTTTATCGTAGTTTTTAAAAAAATTATTTTATCCTCATCATAATCATATTTACAAAAAAACTGTAGCTATTCCAAATAAGCCCTTAATTTTGATATTTGAAATGCATTTAGAATCTATTTGAGTCGACCGCAATTTTTTATAAAATAATTATAAAGCTGCTGCTGGAAAAATAATTGATTTTAAAACTGTTTTATTGTAAAAAATTCATTTAAAATGACAAGAAATAGTAGTCAAAACTATTATTGCAGCTTGAAAAATAAAAATAATAATAAGAAGATTATCCCAAAGAGACTCTTAATCTAATAATTGTTCATTAAAATTCATTAAATTAAATTTAAAGCTATCAATCTTGCATCTCACGTTAATGGTTTGATGAATGTGCTGTCTTACACATTAATAATTACAATTTTTAATTGCTTTATTTGGGTTTTATGATGAAAATGCCCTTACAGCGTCTATGATTAATATTTTATGTAATATATCTAGAAATCCAATATTTATTATTTCTTTTAAACTTACCCAAATAAAATACTTAATTATCATAAATCATAATCAAACGTTGGTAGGATTGATAGAAAATTTTGAGAGTACGCATAAAAAACTGTATTGAAAAAAAAAAATCTCTATGAAAAGATGAAATTTAAGGGTTGTTAGTGATTACTTCGTTTTTTAATTTAAAAAATGGATTAAAAATGTGATAAAGTATGCGTACGCTTATTGCTTACTTAATGCTAATTTGATTTAATCGTATAAAGCTTAGTATTGGTTATGATTGTTGAAATGTCTGCTTCCTAAATTAAATCTAAACATGATTCATTGACTAAATTAAATTGAAATCCTATACATTAAGGCTTCATTTGGGATGACTTTCTTACTGCTTTTTAAAACAACTTTTTAATCTTAAAAAAACACAGCTTTCTAGTAAAAAATTAAAATATTTGTACTAAAAAGCTATTTTATGAAGCAGTAAGAAAGTCATCCCAAACAAAGCCTAAGGCTTCATTTGGGATGACTTTTTTTACTACTTAAAACAAATTTTTAATACAAAAAAAAAATTTGTTGTATTAAAAGCTGTTTTAAGAAATAGTAAAAAAGTTATCTTAAATGAAACCTGAGATGGCTTTCTTATCATTTTTTTAAGCATAATACAAAAGTTTTTTGAACTATAAATTTTTGTACTAAAAAGTTGTTTTAAAAAACATTAAGAAAATCGTTCCAAACAAAGCCTAATATATTATTAACATTAGGTAAGATCGACAAAATCATTATGGATGATTGGGATGTCCTTATTTGGGGATGGAGAAGACAGGATTTAAATATAGAATGATACCCCACCGGGTTTAAGTGGGTTGGTGGGCATGATTGGTTGGGAACCCCCATCCCAAGTTCGAATCCCCTCTCATATGACACGACTCCTAAAGTGGAGAGAAAAAAACTGTGGGTCCTGCACCTGTGGGGTTGGTTGCTGGTAGACTCGCTGAGGATTAGTGGACATCACCAAGCGCGTCACAAGCTGGCGTGGCAACGGGCCAATACCGGCTTTCTTACTGCTTTATAAATCAATTTTTTAGTACAAAATTTTTAATTTCTGAACTAGAAAGATACTTTAAAAAGCAGTAAGAAAGCCGCCCCAAACGAAACCTAAAATTGATTGAATAAATCCTCCCTTGAAAGTAGAGATGGCACAACCTGAAGGTGGTGAAGGTGGTCATCCTATAGGTTTGATCTGAATTGATATAGTTCAGCCAATTTAAGCCACGAGAATATTTGGAATATCATAATTGTGATGTCATTGGAATCGATACCACAAGATGATGATTAAGTGCAAATTTATGAAGATAGATGATCATAGTCATGAAATAAATTTTTGAAGTTTTTAATATGACATTTTGGAGTTATTTGAAGTCCAGATTTTGCATAAAAATATTGAAGGTATGTGTGAGTACTACTACAACAACAACAAATTTTTATCAAACTAAGTGTAGTAAGAAAATAATAAAAAAATAGTAATCAAATGAAATTGTAATTGTTATATGAAAAACAAAGCGACAAGAAAACTATCACAAAGAGATCCTAAATTATACTCAATAATAAATTCCATAACATAGCAGATCAAAAATATCTCAAAAAAAAAAAAAAAAAAGCTCCTAGCAACCTAAAATTTGCTTAAATTGGAAGAACCAACAAACTTCTGCTATCATTGTCTAAGTTTTTAAATATATGATGAAACAACAACTAATCCAAAACTAAGACTTCATTTGGGACGGCTTTGTTAATGCTTCTCAAAGCAGTTTTTTAGTACAAAAAAATTTCTTTTTTGTACTAAAAAGCTAGTTTAAGAAGCAGCAAAAAAGCCGTCCTAAACAGAGCCTGAGAATACTACACTCTATATACATAGATTACACAGATAAAACACTAAATATGAGACAAGCCATGCATAATTTGTCACAGCAATAATGATGAAAAAGGGAAAAATAAAAAATAAAAAATTATATGAGCAGTTTAGCCCTCTTCAACTTGGGAACCTTGAAATCAGAATGGAACAGTGACGGTTGCATCCCTACTGGTGAAAGAAATCTCCCCTTTTTCTCAGTCATACTTTTACCAAGTTTCTGATAATGAACAGGAAATCAAAGTTCGTAATCGTTAGAAAGAAGTTTCATCTAATGATGCAGTTAACATGCTGCAAGCACTAAAATTTTGCTAAAGAATCATCAATATAACAGGTGAGAGATACTGAAATGAAGAGACAAATAGCAGCACTTAAGAGCCTTAATTTTTCTAAGTTACATGAACTAGTAGTGAAGAACTTCAACTTGTGTAGCTTTAATCTCATGCCCGAGTCATTTATGTTGCTCTCAAGAGCTCATTTTCTGCTCTTGCATGCGGATTTTTATGGCTTTATGCGCTGATTTTTTTTTATCTTTTCCTTATTAATGAAGAAACCGACTAGTTATCCAATGCTGAACATTCTTGATAATTAGATTGATCTTGTCAATGCACCATATACACAGTTATTATATTATGATTATTTATATTTGTATGTAAGTGAATTATCTTTTCATGAAAATTTTAATTGATTTTTTAATAAGATGATCAAGATAATTATGCTAACATCATATGAATCATTGTCACCAAGATCATTAGTACCTGAAATGCATTCTAATTTTTTATGAAATAATCCAATAGCTTGTCCACTTCCTCCTTGACATAATGTGACAACTGGTTCAACTGAACCGGCCGGCTCACCCTATTAACACCGCGAATAAAAGGGGTTCGCGGAACTAAAGCGTTCGTGAAACACAGAGGGACGGGCGACGGAGCGTTCGTGCGGGAGAGCAAAGTGAGTTTCGTTTTTCCAAATTAAGTACACTATTGTTTTCAATGATAAGAAATAACGATTCCTTTTCATTCTTATTGTTATCAGAGTGTTATTTTTGGAGAGATTTGAAGAACGAGAGAAACGAACGAGGAAAAGAAAAAGGTTTGTTGGATTTTCTTTACGGATTTTTGTATAATTTTTTTTTTCTTTGTTTAAAGTGAACAATATGCTTCTTGAAGATAAAGGAAGAGATTTGAAGCAAAGAGAGAGAATTTTGGAAAAGGAAGAAGGATTTTTGGGAGATTTGGAAAATTCCATTGTAAGAAATTTCTATCATGAAACTATTCTTGAATTTTATTTGATAAAGCAAATTCATGGAAACTTTATTGCTTGATGTTAGAGATTTGGAGAGAGGTTCGAGGTAACACCCTTCGTCGAAGCCCTGAAAAGTTCAAAGTGGGTAATTATAATTATGAAATTCAAATTTTAGTATTATTATTCTGCTTTCAAAGTTTTAATTTAAAGACTACAATGTACGAAATATTGAAAGATTAAATACCTAAATAATTGTAAGTATTATTCCAATAAGAAACAAATTAATTGAATAACATATGAATGAAAAGAAAATACATGTATTAACGAAAAGAAATGACATATGAAATTGAATAGAAATGTTATGGTAAATGTAAAAAAAAAAGGAAAAGGATATATATGAATATTTCAGGAGTTCACCCCCTTATGGTACTGGCTGGGGACGCCGTACTCATGCACGTAAAAAGGAAAAGGAAAAGGTAATGGAAATGGAAAAGGAAAAATGGAAAAGGTTGTACTTTTGAGTACATTGAGACGGTGCTCCTGTATGAATTAAATGGGAAAAAGGAAATAATCAAGATAGCTTTAAATGTTTTAAGGCAAAATGATCGAATATGTATAAATTATCGAAATAAATAGAAAAAAATTGAATGAATGGTTAAATACAGGTTGAAGATTATAAGAGTATTGTAAATAAGAACATTTATTTTAATTGTTCAAATATTTACCCACAGAGTTTACTTAGTAAACTCAACCCACGAGTTTAAATGTTTCAGGTAAGTTCTTAAAGAAGAAATGGCTCAAAGAGAAGAACATGTTTACCGAAGACGACGTGCAGATATCAATAGGTAATTTATATTTTGTGTTTAGTGGCTCTTTAGCAAATGAAGTAGGATAATGTTTAAGAAATTTTATCGTCCGACTTTTCGTGCCCGCCTCGTTAGATCGAGCATTCGGGTCGGGTCGTGACACATAAGGCAAATTTGAACTTTTGGTTCAACCTAAAATCTAATATGAATATGATAAACCAACCTAATACGAGTTATGGATAAAATGTGAATTTTAATTCGATCAGAAAGTTATTTGGACCGTATGTGTCAGTGTCAACATGATCCACGTTCCAATAGACATGCTATAATTATTAGTTTTCCAAATATGCAAGGCTCTATGATGATTCTAGTCAAGTTAGCTAGTTAATGCTTAAAAATATAATAAGATGACTAGGTTCATAAGTACCACTGATGAGGACATCAAGCCTTGGAGAGTTTACGAGGCTGACGATCTACGGCCACGATCGCATCGATTGACTTTTGATTATCATTGTATTAGATTTATTAGTTTATGTTTCATGAGTTTATTGTACTTTTCCGTTTATGCCCTCGCTTAAGTGCCTAGTCATGTGTATGTCATAGGGGCAATTAAGTCTTTTGTATTTTCTTTATTGTTTGGGCTATTTAAAGCATTCCCCTCTTTCTTTGAGGGTTAATGAATGAATGAATATTATGAAAATTTCTGCATCCATGTGTTTGGAGAGAGCTTGAGAATTCTTGAGAGCTTGAAGTCCCTAGGTGAGGGCATCGCAATATCCACCAACTGCATGAAGTGGCCGGGTTTCGTGGTCATCATCGTTGCTCCCCTTCTTCCCTCCTCCCTTCCCCTCCCCACTGTCGGCCAAAGCCCCTCCTCACTCTCTTGGTCGAATCCCCAACCGTCCCTCTCCAAGGGCCGGCCACCCATAACGCCACCTCCTCACCCGGCTAAACCCCGCCTCCACTACAACCCAACCGGCCACCCTCTCCCACCTCCAAACCGCCAACCCCAAAACCCTAACCTAGCATAGCCGCCGGCCATAGCTCTTCCCCCTTGCCTGCCTCCAAAATTCAAAACCTCTCATTACTAATTTCCTTTCTCCAGCCAACCTCATTTGGAAAGCTTTGATTTCAATTATTCAATCAATTTTGAATTTTGAAATATTTCCTAAAAATAGAGTTCTATTTAAGAAAGTTTCCAAAATCAATCCTATTTGAATTTTAAATTAGACTGGAATTAAATTAATCCTTCATAATTTAAGATTCCAAATCAAGTAAACCTTGATTTCTTTCCCACAAGCCCCTCCCCCCTCTTGAAGCCGCCGGCCCCCTCTCCCCATATCTCTCTCTCTCTCCCCACATTGACTCCCCTCCTTCTCAACACCTAAATCAAGTCTCTAAATTAGGAATAATTTTCCTTTCCCTCTCCTTGCTTGGAATTCAAATTTCAAACCCTAATCCCCCTTCTATTCAAATCTGAAATTCAATTTCAGATTTTTGGAAGATGCTTCTCCCTCCTAATATTGTTCGACCATCCAACTCATCTCTCCACCATTGTCTTTGACTTGATACTTCTCCTAAGGAAGGAAAAGAGAAGAGATCACACCACTTTCCCTCCCACACCTTACAAACTTCTTGGCCGAACCCCCAACCGTCCCTCTCCAAGGGCCGGCCACCCATAACCCCACCTCGTTGCCCGGCTAAACCCCGCCTCCACTACAACCCAACCGGCCACCCTCTCCCACCTCCAAACCGCCAACCCCAAAACCCTAACCTAGCATAGCCGCCGGCCATAGCTCTTCCCCCTTGCCTGCCTCCAAAATTCAAAACCTCTCATTACTAATTTCCTTTCTCCAGCCAACCTCATTTGGAAAGCTTTGATTTCAATTATTCAATCAATTTTGAATTTTGAAATATTTCCTAAAATAGAGTTCTATTTTAAGAAAGTTCCCAAAATCAATCCTATTTGAATTTTAAATTAGTCTGAAATTAAATTAATCCTTCCTAATTTAAGATTCCAAATCAAGTAAACCTTGATTTCATTCCCACAAGCCCCTCCCCCCTCTTGAAGCCGCCTGCCCCCTCTCCCCATATCTCTCTCTCTCCCCACATTGACTCCCCTCCTTCTCAACACCTAATCAAGTCTCTCAATTAGGAATAATTTTCCTTTCCCTCTCCTTGCTTGGAATTCAAATTTCAAACCCTAATCCCCCTTCTATTCAAATCTGAAATTCAATTTCAGATTTTTGGAAGTTGCTTCTCCCTCCTAATATTGGTCGACCATCCACCTCATCTCTCCACCATTGTCTTTGACTTGATACTTCTCCTAAGGAAGGAAGAGAGAAGAGATCACATCACTTTCCCTCCCACACCTTACAAACTTCTCTACCCATGCATGGCGGATCCGGAACGTGACCACGAATTTGTTTACGACGACCAAGGCCACGTCGACATTCTCAACTCCCCTTTCTTCGATCTTAACCTTGAGGTTGACCAAACCGTGGAGGATTGCGTGGAAAGGATCATCTTCACCCTCGCTGGCTCTATTGAGAAGCAACTCTCTTTCGTCCAATGGTAGATTGTCTCCAAATCCTAAACAAGGTGAATCTTTCCCTAATCTTTTCCTACCTGACTCTTACCCCCACTTGTGGTTTTAATTGATTTACTACGATAGTGTTAAACCTTTCTACAAAGCCTAGTAAACTAGAAGTGAGTGAAGGAATCTTCATAGTGAATAATTAGAAGTGAGTGAAGGACTCTTCATAGTGAATAATCTCATTGTTAGCGTAGGGATTTCTTGTTGGAAATCTTTCATGTATGTTATGTTTTGAAT
Source organism: Dendrobium catenatum (assembly GCF_001605985.2). Lineage (NCBI taxonomy): Eukaryota > Viridiplantae > Streptophyta > Magnoliopsida > Asparagales > Orchidaceae > Dendrobium > Dendrobium catenatum. The sequence goes on along the minus strand of NW_021318952.1, from coordinate 660,427 downwards.
TATTGATTATTTTGAGATCCTAACCTCTAATCGTGTGACTTTCCCTAAGCTTGTCTCATCCCTTTCTTATTTTATTTCATCGTTTAATCACTACAAGTATTTTAGTTAATAATGCTCTCTCAATTAAATTGTGCAAGGTTCTTTCCTAACATTACTTAGACATTTTAGTCCTACATCAACCACATGTGCATAAACATATGGCCCATAATCCAACAATAAATCATGAAAATATTTTAGCTGCATAAATGTAAAGCTAGTAATGGCAATTAACATGATTAACTTTAGCAAAAATTACAAATGTCATAATCTTGTAAAAAAAATGAAAATTTTCCATAAAAAACAGTTATAACGATGGTCATGACTCATGAGAAACAGAAAAGAAAAAAAAAACTTGAAGGTCAGATCAAACTCAAGTTGGATAAGCGACTCACAACAGCATTATCAGATGTTGGTGTTTCAAAAATAAACCAACGTGAATTTTTTGTCTGCTTTTGACTTATGCAGGTGTCACAACTTCCCTTAGTTTTACAAAATATGCTAGAGGATCAAATGGCCCTTTTTAGACAAGTTAACAAATCTATGCTTAAAATTATCAAAATATGACAGGAGGTGCACAATAAGTGAAAAGCATTTAGCTAATTATCCAATAGCATATCTTGAAAAACTTTCAACCACATAAATGCTGAGATAGTAAAGGAAATCAACATGATTAACTTAGGGAAAACAATTATAACAAACAGCTTCTAGCATTCATATGAGAATTAGAAAGGAAAGAGAAAGAAAAAAAGGAAAAGCTCAAAGGTTAGATCAGACTCGAGTTAGATATGCAACTCACATGATCATTATCAGATGCTGGTTTTTCACTAGTAACTCCACAGGAATTTGTATGTTTTTGACTTGTGTGGTTGTCACAACTTTCCAAGTTCCGTTTCTTGGAGCATCTCTGCAGATGAATTTGTCTTATTGTAGACGATCCATTTTGGGACTTCCTTTCAGATTTAATTTTCTCCAAAGAAATGGACTTTTCAACACTATTTTTCTTCAAATCTGTCTTAAGGTTGCAAAGCTCTTTTCTTAAGTTATCAATTAGTTTTTCCTTCTCCAAGGAGGCCAAGCGCAGCTCATCCATATCGGTGTGAAGCATCTTCATTTTATTATTAGCCTGTTCTACTTCCTCAGCAAGCTTCCTGGCATCTAACGCAATCATGGATCGTTCAGCTTCTAACTTGACTATAATCTCATCCTTATTATTTATTTCCTGCTGCAATTTTTCTACACTATCTTGGAGCTTATCAGCAGCTTCTCTGGACTGAAGATCAGCTTCTGTACGCTTGCTCTTGCAAAGGGCAATGTAGTCGCTCTCCATCTTCCTAAACTGGTTCCATACAAAATCCTTCTCCGCTAACAGAGCGGAAATCTCAGTATCCCTTCTTGAACTAAGCTCCCTGTAAGCATGCTTCAGTTTCTTTATTTCCTTTTTCAATGGCGTAGTGAGTTGATTCCTTCCCTTCAAATTTTCTGAAGAGCCAGGGTGATCAATGATATAATCTGTATTCTTAACTTCACTAGCTCCAAATACTTTCAACTTTTCCTACAAAAAACAAGGTTTTGTTAGAGCCACCTTTACTGCCCAATAAAAGTAAAGAAATGAGTTCTCTTTGATGACTTGAAAAGTTTAACAATACCTTAAGCTCTTCCATCTCAGCGTTTACCACCTCCACACAGGAACGGAATTCCTCCAAATCACTTTCAGCAAGCTCTAATGAGTAAAGGCCAACAAATTGTAAGATCAGGCAAATTTGGAAAGATTAGACCAGTTGTTGATGAATAAAAGCTATGAAAGGTTTAAAGGAAAATCTTAATACTAGTTTCAATGGAAAAAAACTGTTTAAGAAAAATAAGCACATGAGAAGTCTAAAATGATTAAAAACAATAATGATGTTACGCAAAACTGGCACGGCATTTAAAAAAGCTAATGCTCTCAGCCATGATTAATATGCCTCACAAAAACATGCATATGCAATATCTTTCCCTTCAAAACATTGGAACAGAAGCAACATAAATCATAAAAGCCATAATATAAGGGAAATCATATACTTTTCATTGACATTATTTAAAAAATAGCACAATGTCTCCACAAATATATGTCAGGATTGGATTTGCTGAAGTGGTTGAAACAAAGTTTCATACACCAAGAGAGATGGTTTGCGACCCAAATTAAAGTATGTATAGTGTATAGAATACTGAAATTGGTTGGCAATGCTCAAGTGGCCTTTCAACCATGGATGAGGTAGTTTTACTAAAAAAAAAAAAGAGTAAATGTTTCATCTCCAATCAGGTAGAATAGAAATATAGGCAGCATATTGTTGTCTATCACTATATATTATTATGCCAAATCGTACCGAATAAATCACAGTTGTAATCTACTTGGAACAATATGACTGATGATGAGGTGAGATAAATGGCAGATCTATCTATTTGAAAATAAGAGTTGGATCCCAGTAAAGCATACGGAGAAAAAAAAGAAAGCAGAATGTAGATCTGCAAAGAAACTTAGGCTGTTGCAGTTTTAGTCAAGGAAGCAATCTGATTTGGCCTTCCAATGGTTACACTGTCAATGTAGAGAATTTCTACTCAATGCGCATCGTTGCGGTCTCTTACTCTCCCAACGTGGCAACTTTGCAAGGTTAATGTATTTTAATTAAAGAAAATCTCATATACATGAATCAAGGCTTGTTAGGCCTTCTCCAACCGAACTCCAAACACATGATAGATGCGAGCTCCAGCCGAATGACAAAACTTCGCTATTTGGTTGCGGGTGAACAGTGTATTGCCAATATTGGAGTAGAACTGTTCACATACGCTATTTTTCTGTCACTACCAGATTTGCGGAAGAAACGCGCGAAAGAGGAGAAAGACGGTTACCGTGCAAAATGGAGTTCGATTGGAGATGAATCACAACATTTTTTAGTTTCAATGCATTTTGGAGTGAAAAATGGGATTTTCGATTGGAGATGCCCTTAGTAATGTGCACTAGGAGTGACAAGGCACAGTTACAAGGTTTGTTGACCTGCCAGCTAACTTTGTCTCTTAACTATCATCTAGTAGTCTAGGGCACGTAGACACTAGTTTTAGAGATGTGTTCACACTGATAGCTACTCTTGCCTCGTTTACTCCATCCACAAGATGTTGCAGCCCATGAACCAAAACTCTAAATGCTCTAACACCAGCACTCTGCCTGATCATACATCCTGCCCATTTAATTTGAACTATTTAAACTTAATATGCTGGATATGCACCTGAGGTTGTCTACAATATATCATAAAAAATGATGAAGAAACTCTTTTCTAAGTTTAAATCAACCAGGGTTGCTATTCTTCTTTGAGTTCTTAAAAGAAAGCATTGAGTACAAATTTTCTGAATAAAATTTTCGTTAATTCTTCTCGTATAAACCTTTTTTTCTAATTCTAAATGGTCATTCATGTGATGTCTAGACAAATTTCAACTATTAGCAAAACTCGTCTTAGCAATTAGGCGCCAAGGATTCTACAACCATGTGAATCTTTAGGAAAAAGCAGTATACGTCATATACCTAAGGGCATCTCCAACCGAATGTCAAACATGCGTATGACATCGTTCGATGGCTCCATGCCAATATTGGCGTTTGCACTGTTCACCTACACTATTTTTCTATCTCATCTGGATTTGCCGAAGAAATGCGCGAAAGAGGAGAAGGACATCTCCAACCGAACGCCAAACATGCATATAACATCGTTATTTGATTGCCGGTGAACACCAAATCTTCCGCTATTTGATTGTCGGTGAACAGTGCGACACTGCTCACCTACGCGATATTTCTATCTCAACCGGATTTGCCGAAGAAATGCGAGAAAGAGGAGAAGGACGGTTACCTTGGCAGAAATGCGCAAAATGGAGTTAGATTGGAGATGAATCACGGCATTTTTTAGTTTCTTCGCATTTTGAAGTGAAAAATGAGATTTTTGGTTGGAGATGCTCTAAATTGATGTATATGCCTAAAGATGCAACGGCTGAGACTCTACACCGACTTCATGACATAAGAGTCACTGCTGGCTGCTGCAAGGTAAAAAAGTAGATATTTTCTGTCTTTCATAAAATCAAATCTCACCTAACTGCATCCTGTAGCTCAACGCTTCTGACTCCTTCAACCCAACCCAAACAAGCATCTTCGCATCCTCAACCAGGCGAGTTTTAGCCTGCTCTTCCTTCATCTGCAAAGAAAAAGTAACAGTATGAAGAAAACCCTAGAAAGATACCCAAAAGAAATCCTCAAGTTTCACCTGCCAAAATAAGCCTCAGGGTTTCGCCAAAGCAAAAAGGTAATCAGCAATAGTCTACAGTCTACCTGAGCGATGCAAGACTCAAGAAACCGTTCCCTGCTGCTCCAACATTCGTGCTGGATGCAGAAGTTGTTCTCGAGAAACTCACGATCATTTATTAGGGTTTTTATTTGCGACCTCTGGGACTTCAGCATTTCCTTCAATGTTCTATAGATCTGGCTCCATATGTGTTTATCGGTGGAAAGATGAGGATTCAGCTGTTGGTCCATCCTCTCAAAACCTTGCCGAAATCTACGAAAGAACTCAGCGTTTTGATTTGAAACGGGGTGATGGTAGATCTTGTCGGAACTAGTTCAAAGAGAGAAATTGCGTTGTTTGGATTCGACCTGATGATTCTTCGAGTTTGTAAGAATCAAGGCGAACCAAAGTTTGAATGGAGAGGGCTAGAGAAGACCGTTGGAGTTCTCCGAGAAGGAAGAGGACCGTTGGGCCGTGGGGTTTTGCGATGGGTATCAGAGATTGCAGAAAATCCTTGAGCCGCTGGTTCATTTATGCTATTTCAAATAAATAACTTCTGACCGCCTGTGGCCGGACCCATCAAAAGGGGGCTCAAACCTATAAACGCCCACGAATTTTAAATAATCGGCCCTAAAGAATTTGGGTTTGTGCAATTAATTCAATCTATTGTCATAATGTGATTCTCCTTCGATCCATCTCCTCATGGTAACCTCTCACATTGCCCAAATTTTAGATGAAGAAATCAAAAGTATTATGCTCCCAAAGGCTTCTCCCTCGATCTCGATCATTTTATTTATGACTTTTACTAAATTAATTGAACTACTACAAAACCCTCAATTTGTCAAATATTTCTTTATAAGCTCTCAACTTTCAAGGATGGTTAAGATTACTGCTATAGCTCTGATTCCCAAAGCCCCACATGCCTCAACATATTTGATTTTAAGCTAATATCCCTCTACAATATTATTTATATGACCATTGCTAAGATTTTAGTCAATATGCTCAAACTCCTTGTGTCATATATCATACACTGCTCCTTAAATTACTTTATTAATAAGTGAATATCTACTGACTACATCTTTCTTGCTCATGTGCTTTGAGTGAGTTAAATTTTGTATTGAAGATGTTCATTTCTCAAGTTGCTTCAATGACTTTCTTGAAGGATATTTAAGTTCAACATCAATGTTGAGGGAATGCTGCCCCTGATCTCTTTATCTCTACTGCATATGGCTTATCAAACCTTCTTAGCAAATCCATGCCAACTAATTCTTATAAAGGTATATGTAAAATCTGTATCAACTTCTCTCACCATCTTTATACAAATAACTTGTTAGTTTTTGACATTACTACTTCTCAAAACATCACTTCACTTAATCACCCCCTCACCCCCTAATATCTCAAATACTTCTAAAATATGCACTGCTTTAAACCTCACTATTTATGATTCCACAATCAAATATATGAGCTTTCCTATCTCAAGAAAAATATTACATGTCTAATTTTCAACATGTTATTCAAAAATCATATCTCTCTTAGATGGCTAGATGGCTAATTTATTGTCTTTTGTTGATAGACTTTAATTTGTAAGATGCAGTATATAGAATTGAATCTCTTATAAAATAAAATGATCTATTATCCCCAAAAACTATTGTAAAACCATAAATAAACTTCATTATGGTTGCACTGCAAACCACAAGCTACACCTCATCTCATGGAAGAAGACTTATTTGCATGAGCAATTTGGTAGTTTGAAAATTCTTGGCATACAAAGTCTAAATTCTGCTCATCTCATCTCTCTTTTATAGACCATATGAGCTTCTAATGAGATTTTGACACTTTGTTGTAAGGAAAAATATATCTCTTGCTAGAAGCAACAACTAGTCAAAACTTTGAGCTTCTGAGAAAATTTGTGTATGGCCACAAAGAAGGTTAAACTAAAATTCACTTTCATTATTTTTAATAACTCAAACATATCCTTCCTTTAGGACCCTTCGTGTAATGGGAGATCTCTTTATGAAGCTTTTTACTCCACTTTATTCTTCTCTTCTATCCTCATTAATGCTAACATCTCAATCAACAACTAGAACATGCCTTCCTCTCATGATGTTGTTATCCAGATTGTCATTTCTCACCTTAACATTATGAAGATTTATGTGAATGGTCTGTTTTGGAAAGATTTGAATCACCCTACATTCAAATCATTCTATCCCATTGCATAAACACATGTGGTATAACAATTTTGCTATGTGGTTTTCTTGTTATGGTTAGGCCTTAAAAGTGTTGATAATTTGTTCAGATTTAATGTTTTTATTCATACTACTTTTACCTTTTGCAATGACTATGATGAAAACATTTCTCACATTTTCTTTTAATCTGATTATTCTTTTAATATCATCACTTTATTGCCTTGGGCTTCTATTTTTTTTTTCTTTGGCCAAATTTTCTTCAGCTATTAAGCTTCATATATGATATTGTTAAACCCTATGAACCTTATATGTACTAGAGTTTTGATGATTACAAGTATTATTGGTTATACTAGCTACTAATCAAGCTATGTGTGCAGGAATTTCTTTTAGTTGCAGAAAGCACATAAGTGATGGATTCAAGATAAAGGAATAGCTAAGACTAAAAGAGTTAAAAGCAAAAGAAATCTGTTCGTTCCATAAAGATCAAGAAATAGAGTGCACATGTCAATTTGTAACTGCAATTTTTCTTTTTATTAAGTCTTTTGTATTTTTAGGAATGAAGTTGGTTGAACAATCACACATAGATAAGTGATATTATAAGATTAAATAGAGTTAATTTAATTTTATGACCAGATTATACTATACAATTTACTTCGTACTGTATTATATATGTGGCAATTTTGCAAATTTTGAAAATCAAGTGAGATTAATTAAACTAAAATTGAAATTGAAAAATTACGTAACTAATAATACTGGATGATAAATTTTTCAAATTCAAAACGTCAAAATTTTGAAATTTCTAAAAATAGGTCAATTTAAACTTTAAATTTATCATATTATACAAACTTGTTCATACAACAGAAAACTTAAAGATATGTATAATGAATTACCTATTTTGGAACTTAAAATCAAGGGGATGAATACCCATCATTTAGTCTAAGAATACATAGTGTTTATTCAGACGAACTTCATTCAAACAGGACAATCTAGTTTCATAAGTCGACAAGGTTATTCATATCGCACTGTACAATCTTGGATCAAACTATATGATCTTCCTATCAAATTAACTTTATCAAAAAATTTATAGTTTGAAATAGAGCTTTATATAAATACCATATTCTTTTAATAGAAATCAAAGGACGGCTCAAGCTTTCTTGAGAGATACCAAGGGAGCTCTGAGAGAGCTTTTGAGAGAGTTTCACTTTATTGTGTGAGGGAGAGAAGGTGATTGAGTTAGGAGTGATTGTAAGATATCTCTTGAAAGAATGTTCAAGAGATCTAGTTTTACAAAGGTTTTTTCTTCCTACTCATGTCCATTTTTCTCAATTATTGATAAAGGGCTCTTGAGTGCAAAACCTCAAGAGAGACTTGTGATGAAACTCTTGTGCTAATTGGAGGCTAGTGGTAAGGCATCTATGCCCGTTAGATGCATAAGGAGTGTCACAATTTGACCTAATATGACTCAATATCATACAGATCATACCGTGCCCGATCATGACAAGAACTACAAACTAACCCCAATAACCAATTGGGGAAGTGCTCGAAAAAATTAAATTTCCAATTTAAACACATCACAAAGTCACTAATAAACATAAAATAAAGCATAAGACTATATCTAAAAAAAAAAAAATTTCTATATATCATCCAAAAAAAAAATTCCCTAAAATCCACTACAAAACACAAGCTTTTATATGTTGGGGGTCTTTTCATGATTTCATCCGATAATAATAATAATTAATAACAATAATATTCCTCAAATTTCCGAACTCAGTTTTTTAACTAAGGTCACAGATTTCCGCGGTGAGAAGGGCAAAGGGCAAATGGGGGCATCTGAATCTGTCGCCTCCAAATTGAATCAACAGGTAATCCGTCTTAGATTTGCCGCCTCTACGGTTCTTTTCTACCTTCTGAACTCGGCCTTGATCGTTTATATTTCTCGAAAGAAACAATCTTGTGTTTTCTTTTGGCAGCCACCGATCGATCAGATAACCACTGTTTCTGAGAGGATAGAGAACGCTGACCCTATGTTGGAGAGGATCCAGGCCTTAAAGATCGTCAGCTCAATCTTAGCAGTCCTTGTTAATTTCGGGGTTCGTTGATTTTCACTTTCCGAATCCTTAAAAATATTTTTTATAATGTAGGCGACGCCACTGCTGAGATCCCAGACGCCGTCGGAAGGGAGCTTGACAGATATTCTTGTCAGAAAACCATCTTCTTCCTCCAACTCTAACATTCCAGGCGAGAGTTTTCTCTCTGAATATTCCTTGTTTTTACTTTTGTTTTATGGCTTATTTCTAGGCTAATGCTTGCTTGTTGTTTGCTTCCGAGTTTGACTCTAAAATATTGCATAATTTTCTGGTCATTGACTGTTAGGTTGAGTGGAAGATAAGTAGGGCTGTAAAATAAATGAATTTGGTACTGGAATATGCGGGAACACTAAAATTGTCTAGCAATGTGATTTCTTGAATACTAATAAAGTAATATTTGCAGAACCTTAAACTAATAATAGCAAGTTCTTTTGCAATAAAATGGCGTATTCAGTTTTCAAATATAGCTTTCACCACTTGAGAAAACCTTTTAGTTTCAAGAACATAATAACAACAGCTGGAGGATGTTTACATGCAAATAACTTGTTTATTGAAAGTGAAGTCTTGATATGATTCTTAAAAAGTCACTTAGCTCGACTTGGATTTGGTAAGTCAGGCTTAACTTGACCAGGCTAAGATAAGCTTAGCAAGGTTATGCTTCACTAGGTAACACTAAGTTAAAAAAGATTAGGTTAGCTTAGCTTAAATTGGGTATATTAATCAGTATTAGGGTTTAGGGTTTAAGGGCGTGCAATATTCTTGCATCGATTAGAGAAAATCTCTCAATGGAAAGGTTGGCTAACAGGCTAACAATTTAAATTCTTTGTCGAAATATAAAAAAATAATCTTGATTGGTTGATCTTGAGCAGTTTAGCTTTTATTTGGTTTGTAACATAAACTTAAAAACTGTGTTCAAAATTGTGTAAAGAAAGAAAATTTGTTGGCCCATTTCCCTACTTTGAATTTCTGGATACTTTCCTCTTCTAGCTTATTATGCTGTTAAGATTAATATATTTGTTACAATTCATAAATGTCCTTTCCCATTCTAATCATTTTATTCATCAATGGTATAAGATTTTGTATTCATTGAAGTGAATTGGAACTTAGCTTATTCTTTTTTTTGAAAATATAAGAAAGAAAAAAAATATGGGCTTGGCCTAATAATGATTATACTAGTGTTTGTCATCGGCTACAAATGATGCATTTTTTCGGAGAAAAGCATTGATTCAATGTAGTAAATATATAATGCATAAAACATATTATGTGGTTAAAATTGGAAGGGCCCTGTGGCATAGGAGCTATCCATATGAGATCATTTTCTTATTTCTTTGGTCATATTCCATTGAGGAGAGAAGATCAAAGATAAAAAAGTCCAATATAAATCCCAGTGTTAATGTCGAGAGTTAGAGTTTGTATTGATGACATGCATCAATCTTATAAACGACGACATGCAATGACATTATTAGTGATTGTGGGTGATGAAGTCATCATGCGTCGGTGTAGCTAGGTTATAACTGTAGAAGACTATATAATAGAGGACCGTAGTCAAGTGACAATCGTCGGGGACTGTTGTCAAGTGATAATGGTCGAATGATTGTAGTTGGGCGATGGTGGTCGGAGGACCGTAATTGGGCGATAGCGGTCAAAGGATTGTATTCAGGCAATAGAGGTCGGATGACCATAATCAGGCGATGGTGGTTGATTGACCATAGTCAGGCAACGTGGTCGGATTACTATAATAAGGAGACGATAGTCTAGCTTTGGTGGCTAGGGTACCATAGTTAAGCGATGATGGCTAGAGGATCGTACTTGGTTATCATGGCTGGAGGATCGTAGTTAGGCGATGGTTGCCGGAGAACCATAGCTGAATGACAATGGTTAGAGGTTGGAAGACCATAGTTAGGTGATAGAGGTTGGAGGACTATAGTTAGCTGACGGTGGTCAGAGGATGTTGGTCAGGCGGTGTTCTGATGGTAGCAATTAGGTTTTTTTCGACAGCAGCAATAGATTGGTGTTCTGATGGCTGCAGTCGAGCGGTGTTAGGGTTGTGGAAGTTGGTAATTTGATGGAGGCAGTTGGGCGGTTGTTCGATGGCAAGGGTCAGATTGTGGCCCAAAGGGATCCAAGCTTCCCATCCTCCATTTTTATGTAGAGAGTGGAAGCCTATTTATAGATTTTTTAAAGTGGTATGTCTTGTAAGTATAGAGAAAATTTGAAACAATCCATCGAACAACTTGTATTGATTCTTGCATTCATAAAACATTCCTTTAGCCTTGAGGTTCTTATTAATGTCGTAATTAAGCGATTTTAGGCTCTTTGGATCCTTCTCATTGAAGTGCTTGATTTGACTATAAGCATGCAATATCTATAGATCATTTAGTCATCCAATTAGTGTGTTGAAGTTTTCAATTACGCTTTAAGTGTTTGATATGAGCCTATGAGGTCATTTGAACTTTTGATTGAAACACTTTTGATATCGTTGGGTTCATCTCATTTAGAAGTTTAGTTTGACTATATATTTGTTGAAATCAAAGTTTGGATGATTTTGAATTTAATTTTGGAAGTTTTTAATTCAAATATGCATCGAGATTCATATCCAATCAAAACAGTTTTCGATGACGTATCAACTCTCATTTCTTTTTCTTGTGAGTTTTTCATGATGATGACTGAAGCAACTTGGTGGAACTGATAATTGTTCCATAAATTAGAAGAATATAACAGCTACTTAAATAAGCAGGCTCTTTTTAGGCAAGCTGCCATCTGTTGTTATCGTTGTTCATGGAGATGTAGGAGCTTAAATCAGAATAAATTTATAGTCCTTTCCATTTGCAGCTTTCTATAATGTTCTACATTGATAAGAGAATGTCCTCGTAACTTAGCTTACACCCTTGTTATATTGCAACTGAGTTTTTGCTTGTATCATACGACGGTGAAGAGACGAGCATATTTCAAAAGGTTAGCAGAAGTTCGGCAATTTTTTTTTTTTTTTTTTGAATAAATTATCCCATACATTTACATTGAAGATATATCATGAGCTCACCATAAAGCACTTGTAAGTTCTTCTTATTTGTAGAGAGCCCGCTTCCCCTTGTTTTTTAATCCTTAGAGATAAACCCTTATAAAGCTTTTGTAAATTCTTTTCTTGTTACTAGCAAGTGAAGACCATGTAAGAGACATAATTAGACTGTCTAGTCCCCAGAACTAAACCAATGTAAATGTTTTTAAATGCTTTCTCGTGCTTCTTGCAATTAAGAAAGTACGAAAGAAATAAATGGATCTTTCCACTCCATTTCTTCAGTTTTATTTGGTAATGTTGTGCTCCAAGAAACAACTATGCCGCTATTCGCACAGAGATGGACATGTTTTCATTTTTTTTTTTCTTGTGTATTTTTAAGTGCAGGATTAGAGCATAGTTTTAATGCTTTCATAGGGCGTTATGAATTTTGTTGTACATTTCCAAGCAAATCGAAACTGTAATATGGTACTTTTAACTTTTTGCACGGTAACCTTTTTTAATGCAACATTAACGGTGACATGCAATCTGTTTATATAATTCTATGTGAGCATCTGTTTTAAAAACTAGGGGATACATGGAGCAAAATTGTATTTTGCAGCTAATTATTACTAATCTTACTTGCTTAATTATCTTTTTTCTTATGAAGAATGCCCAATCTTTCCTCCGCTAGTTAATGCAAATGCCCAATAGATTACCTAGAAAGTCTAAGCCATATATTTATGTCACCCTTGAGTTTCTGTTTGATTTTTGTAATCTCAAATTCTCACAGGAAATCACTTCACCTATTATTTTGGTTTCTCTTGTGCTATTTTATATCTCCATCCCAGATGATTTACCTGCAGACTCTATAATTTATCATCAACTTTGAGATATGTCTAATTTATCTTATTTCCTCTATTGCATACATTTTTGTTACCCTTGATTTTTTCATTTGTCTTTTTAATCTCAAAATTTGCATAGGAAATTACATCACTTGTTAGATATGCTTATTTTTTTTTAGGTTTAACTTTTGCTATCTTATATTCTTATCTCAGATGGTCAACTTGCAGACTCTGTAATTTTATTATCAACATTGGGATGTATGACTAATTTCTCTTGTTTCTTGATTCAACATATAGAATTACTTTTAATCAATGTCCATATTCCTTTTATTGTTTCCTCTCATTATGCTAAAATGTTGAGTGTAATTAGGGTTCCTCGTGTCACTAAAATACATGGTATCCATGCATTGCCTACATGGTTTCACTAACTTAAATTAAAATGATTATTATAAGCATAGCTGAAGTTATGGCCTGCTGATTGCCTGAACCTATAACCTATAATAATAGCAGTCGTATAGGATTTATGAATCATCCAACAGTTCTGTTGAATAAAGAAAGTAGATTTAGGTGATAAAGTACACACTCTAGTAAAAAAAATTACAGAAAATAGTCAAGAATGAAAGAGAATTTTAGACCAATTGATGAAACAGGTTTGTTTAGATAGCGAACAATTTTAGGTCAGCAAAAAATATATTTTCTACTTGTCTATACAAGAAGAACAAATAATAAAGATAGACCAGAGCCAGAGAAGGCTTGAAATGCTATCCTTTCAATTAGAAACCATACCCATGTTAGCCCCTTATATCTTCTGAAACTGTCAATTTTCTAACTTGTTGAATCTTAACATGGCACATTTTAATACCAGTTCATCTACTGTTTGAATATAAGTGGTACTTTGCGAATAAAAAATTTTAGTACATAATTTTTTTTTTAACCTATGAAACCTAATGTTTTGTTGGTGCGTATGAAACCTAATGTTTTGTACTTTTGTTGGTGCGCTTCTCTCTTCCTCTCTATCTCTCTTTATCCCTTTCTTTATCTCTATATCTTTTTTTTTCTCTCTCTCCCTCTCTTTTCCTCTCTCTCTCTAAAAAGATAGGGAAAAAAAGCAAATATTAGCTTATTAATCAAATTTATTTAGCTTCGGTGATGATTCTTAATTAGCTGATGATTGCCATAATGATTATTTAGTCAATTATAATAATTTTTCTAGGGGCTTACTAGAGCAAACTTGTTATTTCAACTCATTGCTCCCACTATCTTATGAAAGTTGGTGGAGAAACTAATTATCCTAAATCAAAATCTTGCAATGTAAGTCAAAAAGACAAAGCAAGTAAATTATAGATGGAGAGAGGAAAAGACCATAAATGCACAAACAATAGATGAAATGATGAAATTAGCTAGTTTAGATAGCAAACAAAATTCTTAAGGCATCTTGCTAGTTTTTTCTCTAGTATATAATAAATGAAACAATGGTGTAATTTATATTATTAGCTTGGAAAAGATATGAAATCTTTCCAGATAAAAATCATACTTTTGTTTGTAAATTTATGTCTCTAAAACTACCGAGTTTCCAACTTTTTCAAACTTTGACATGACACGTATTTAGTACCAATTCATCTACTCTTTGAACACCTTCTCCATAGGTGCTACTCGAACTAAGCAGCTTCATACTTTTTTGTTATAGGCAGTCTGAATCCCAATGTCCTATTGGAGCTCTTCTCTACATATCGTGATTGGCAGGTAGAAAAAGCCAAGAAAATAAGTAAGAGGCAGGTATTTTACTTGCATAAAACTTTTTCATATGTATAATCAATCTCTAGATCAGATCTGCTCAAAATACCGCATTTAAAATGATCACTATTGGCCGTTCCTCTATTTTGGTTGGGGTTGGGGAGAAGGCATGACCCAATTTCATAAGAATAAAAGGAGAATCAGAATAAGAATTACCTGGTTCACCGCAAGAAGCCAATTGCAACCAAGCTAGAAATAATGTCTATAGAAATAAAGTCCGCACCCAAGATGACAAATGATTTTTGTTTTCTAGTATGCTCTTACTATCCATGCTGGTATACGTATGTGTAATGCATTTGAATATTTTAAAATTACATTTCTTTATTATTATATTTGCACGGTGAATAGGCATAAATGTATGTTTTTTAAAGTTAAAATTGGCAAGGGGGACGATGTATGTGTATTTATGTAAAATTTGTAGAGTATGTATATGTTGTATTTGTTATTGTTAAAAAAGTGGGCTATAATTTGATTCTTTCTCATTCAAAGCAATTCATACATGATGACATGCAAACTATTCTAGGAAAAAAAATAATAGGCATCTAATCTAAGCCAAAATAAGAAGGGGCTGATAACATTTGTATTCTTTTTTAATAAAAGAACATCTAAGAAAAATATTTAATAGCTCGTATAATGGGTCCTCCGGTGCGCTGCAAGCACCGATAACGAGATTTTGAGGCTTTTTGAGTTTGAGGGGTGTTATACTTGCACAAGGAGTGATGTCGGCGGCAATGTCGATGTTGAAGGCAATTATAAAATGTCCTCTTTTTTTTCTATTTTCTTTTCTTTCTTTTTTTTATTTTTCTTCTCCCCTTCTTTGGGAGTGCATGCTTTGGTGTCTAAGCCAAAACTATCCAAAGGAGCTATCTTGGGATATGACCAAATGCCACACGTCTTTATTTGTCAAGGTTAGGCACTCTGGCAAAGCAAACCCCTGAGAATTGCAATGAAAATGCGAAGTAGCAAACTTGTTCGTTTTCTTTCAGCCACTGCTATTAATTGATGCATCATCATTTTGCTTGTCCACCATCATATCAAGCTTCAATTGTGACAACTTTTTTACTACTTTCTAAAGCAACTTTTCAGTAAAAAAATTCTAGTTTAAAAAATTATATACTAAAAAGTTATTTTAAAATGCAGTAAAAAAGTTATGCCAAATAAAACCTTAATATGTTGGATGCTAACAAAATTGGTTCGTCAACCATGTATCTACCAAAAGTCTGAATTAGCTTGAAAAAAAATTATCAAGATATCTTTACCTAAATTTGATCGAGTTAAGTTTTTACTTGGATTTATTTTGAAATGAATGTATTAATGAGTTGATTGATTAGTAATATATTATATTCTCAAAGTAAATCTAATGGATGATAAATCCATCCTTGTCAAATTTGATTCAGGATATCTCTGCCTGAAATTTCTCCAAATTAGCATAATTTCTTCCAAATCTGACTGAATCTTTCACTTCATATCCTTATATGTAAATCTTCTCGTAAAAAAAAAAACTTGGAAGTCTACTTTACTTCCAGATAGTCTACTTTACTCGATGATATTCATCACCTTTACTCGTGAAATACTGCAGGAGGAGATAGAGAACAAGATTGAGACAGCAGATGCTCTGGCTGGGAAGCTTCTCCAGCGTTTCAATCATTCAGCCTCTTCTATGAGAACAACAGCGCACAGCCTTACTGAAGGTATTATTGTACCTCCTCTACTTAATAATACAATAGAAAATATAAGTTTATTATTGTAAAATATTCAGTCCACACATCGTCTAAAACTCAAGCAGACTGAGTGGATGTTATTTACATTGGCGAAATAAACTCATAGAATAATATTTGTACCCATAGCGGTTATATTATATTCATTTTACTATGCAATACATGCAGTGCATCAATTGCAGATAGAGGTTGGGGAGCTCAAAGGCAGGCTCACAGAGGTAATAAGTAACTGTGATGCATTATGCAAGAGAATTGCAGCAGAAGGACCAGAATCACTTCGCAGATCAGCCGTACCTTTTGCAGCAAGAGGGATTTCTTCAACAAACCATTTTTCATCAAGAAACAAATCATGACATTTAGTTTGTGCATACTGATAAGAAGTTATTCAAATTTGCTATTTTGTTTAGCATTTTCCGTACAAACTTAATGTACCAGATGAATCACGATTAATTATTCTTTGAACCGTCTGAATTTGCTACGATTTTACTGTCATTTTGTTGCGCTTTTACAAAAAAGACAGTTAAAGGGTAGCAAATATTTAATATTTACTAAATAATTGAATATTTGCTGCGCTTTTATAAAAGTGCAATAAAAATGCATTTATAATTGAATATTTACTGACATTTTGCAAAAGCGCAGCAAATCCGGACGGTTCTCTCCATCTGATGTCTACATAGAATAATTTCTCGATGAATCACAAGAATATTTATTTATTTTGTTTTTTAGTGACAAATTTGCTTTTAGATGTTAATTTAGATCTACAAAGTCATACCTACAGATGCAGATTGAGCAGGGACTCTGCAGTAAGATGATTGCCAATGGGAACTATTTTTAGACTTTTTATGATTGCTTTTTAGAGTTGATTGTTTCATCATCATTATTATTATGTGAAGAAAGAAGTCGGAAATTTTACCAATTGAGCGTTGACGCTTTGACGGCATTCCTCATCTATTGAGCTTACCTTAATTAGTTGAATTCTTGAAGAACAATATGTTACCGTAAAGAGGCATCACTGCAGTATTTCTTGTATTTGTGTTCTGTTTAATTAGTTTATATTGTTTTACCAAACTGTTATGGTTCCTTTTTATTAGAAAGTGCCCAGTAGTTCTGGATTTTACAAAATATTTATTTAAAGGAGACAGATCTTCACTTTCATGTAACAATGCAACACTTCAGGAAAATCATCTAATAGCGATGAAATTTCCAGCAGTTATAGAAAATTTCCGCTGGTATGTCATAAGTTTGACATCATTATCGGCGGAATGACCGCTAGTATAAGATTCATTTTCCCTTACCCACTAATTCCTCATTTCAATGAGGTTTCTACGCTGGAATTTATGGATTCTGGTTGCAATTCTGCATAAACTGCAGCTACAATTGCTGATAGAAACACAACATAAATTCATTCAAAAGTTTTTTTCAGCAGAAAAAAATCTGCTGGTATATGTTTCCTACGAAGTTTATACAGGCAGAAAAACCTTAAACAAAAAACCTTTGGAAATTTTAAAATTTGTCTGAAAAATTCATCAGTAATGGACAATTTTCTTGTAATATAACACAATGGTCTCAAGATAAAAAATGAATTTAGTGCCATTTAACAATGCAAAATAATAACGTATATTTATTATATAAATATCTTGCATTTGATTAAATTCCCATCTTTTCATTGTTTATAATATAAATGTCATTAGGGTCATTAAATCAGCATTATTCTTAGCCTCTCAATATTGTTGATTGGCCAAGAATGTGCTAGAAATCTTTATCAATAAAAAATGTCGATCAACAAATATGTTAGTTAACAACAATGACAAAAGAATAATTCTTCCAAAATACCGTTGGTTAGTCTTATAAACCTTCATCAACCGCAATCATCAGTAACCACACAATTTGAGTCCACTGGCACTATTGGTTGATCAAGAGTTTTACAATGGGGCTGTTTTGTGACTAGAAAAAAAAAAAGTGTAAAAGAATATTTTGAATTGTTTGGATGAAATGTGTGATTTTTTTTTTTGGATTGAAGTGAATGCAATACAAAATATAAAAAGGTTGTGCCCGGCAAGTGGCAGTGGGGTGGCGAGTGGTAGTGGCCTACGACGGCTGACGGGGTGGGGGTTGCGGCGGCGACGGCAGGCGACATTAGTAGTAAAGCAAGCTTTGAAGTGGTGTAAATCATTTGTAAATTAGGCGAGAACAATTTACCTCAAAAATAAACTGAATTAAATGCGTTGTATTTATTTTACATTCGGAATTACTTTTCATTCAACCAAAACATCAAAATTTTAAAAATTCATACATTTTTTATATAATCTCAAATCTCGAATGAACAATAATATTGGCAGCATGGAGCCTGCTGAGCACTCATTAGAAAATCAAAACCTGACGGACCGGCGATTTTAATTCCGTTCGGCTTTAAGGTTAAGCCGATGTCATAAATAAAACTATAACATTAAAGCTTTCCACCAAGAGTAGATGATTTACAGTAAAAAGCACTCATCATGATGAATTCACTCACATTTGTTTATTTTATTCTCATAAATCATTGGATAAGTTTATTGTGATTTGCTTTGATAATTTTTAAATTTATTAGAAATTGAGCATAGCTTCACAAGAATCTTAGTCGTTTTACAGGAGAGTAAAAACACTACATGTTTCAGTTTTCTCTCCTCTCAAAAGCCTCGTTTGGTTCCCGACGCCTTTTTGAGGTTCTAAGAACGGGTACCTTCTCAGATCGGTAGATATACGGAGTTTTAATAAAATGATTTTTACAAAAGTTGTCTAAACAAACATATAAAACAGCAACAGTTTTTTTCCGATTCGAACCGGAAAAGACGTAATTATGCGCAACCAAATGAAGCCAAAGAGAGGCCTTCTAAACGCATCAACTAGCAAAACAAGCCAACTGAATACAAATTTACAAATAGAAATCTGCATAACGAGGGGAAAGAATGATAGATACCTAAATTTTTGTTTCATTCACCTCTCAGCTACACGCTTCGAAGCAAAGAAAAATGAGTACTCGAATTAGCATACAATGCATATTCTGCAGTAGCCTAAGTTGTTAATAGATAATAACTTCTCACCGTCTGTTGTCGGTAATAAAAAGAAGCTTTAGCCCATACCTCTGAGAAGAGATGTTTTTTTTCCAAGTGAGCTTATTCTTGTGAATCGAGAGTTTGAAAATTTTGCTGTGATCACTACCATAGTACCATCAACAAGTTCAAGGAAGTTAACAGCTCGAATGCAATGTTAACAACTTCCAGCTGAGCTTAGCTACTTAAAGCCTGATATTGCAAAGAAAAGCAAGAAATATTATTAGAAAATTTTTAATCAGAAGATCCTAATCAAAATTTGATTAAGGCTTCGTTTGGGACACCTTTTTTATACTTTCTAAAACTATTTTTTAATATAAAAAATTCATTAATTAGAAATTTTTGTACTAAAAAGCCGTTTTAGAAAGCAGCACAAAAGCTGTCCCAAACAAAGCAAAAGATGGCATAACTATTAGCTTTACTTTACTGATCCAATGACTTTGAGGGTCATCCTAACTAAAAATTTGATCAAGATGACTGGAGCCAATTTTTTGGTTATTGCATCAGCAAATGGATACGCAAACTGAAATATTTATATATATGATATCAAATATTGATAACGGTACCATGAAAGATGCAGAACTACTCCAGAGACAAATCGTTGCTCCGTATTTGGCGCTGCTGTTCTGCTATGCCTTTGCCGAGTCGTGCAGATGTTAGCATCATATCTCCAGGTCTCCCACTTATGTAATTGCTGGCAAGTTTAGGCTTGAACCACCTTCTCAAAGTAAGGCCATTTATCCTTATTTTACCATACGATTCATCTCCTTGATAAGGCAGCCCCAACCGTCTCAGCAAAGATCCAACTGCTTGACCGACCCTGCATGGACAAGGATTGTTTTGCAGCAAGAAAGTTCAGCGTTTTAAGAAAGATTTTAAAATTTTAGTTGGGATATCCTCACCCAAGTTTGATCACATCCTAACTTTAAAATTTCTCCTTCGTATAAAATATTATTGGAATGAAAGTAATGTTATGAAAAGGAAAATTATGAGTTAAAAATATTAAATAAAGACAGAAATTAACTAAAAACTGTATAAAATAGATGCAAAAGAGCAAAACGAAAGAAAAAATGAACTTAACACATTTTGCCACGTGCAAATAGAAATTAAAAAGAATTCCTCGCCTTGTTTGCGGGCTATAAACACCAAGAAAAAAAAAACAAGAAAATTGCATATGCTAATTTAAGCAGTTGCCAAAATTTTCTTCACGCCTCATAAATGTGCTTATGTGGAGCAAGAAGTCGACAATGCTCCAAGTATTTCAAATATTTTTTGGATATAAAACAGGAAATACAAATGAAAAGAAATCTTTAAAAAAGGAGAAAAAATGAAGTCGAGAGAAAAAATAAAGAAAAACCCTTATAAAATTGGGAAAATAATAAGAAATAATAGAAAAATATAGGATAATCCTAGAATATTTTGAATATCCTAGAACCTTCTGCTACTTTTTTAAGACATGTAACATCAATTTTCTTGCCTGAAAAAATGTTAAAATGCTTGCTAAATTTTTGGAAAATAATAAAATTTGGTATAATATGTCGAGATAATACGGAATTTGCTCTTGCTCCTCTGCATGTAGAGATTCGAGTCCAAAGGGCCCATATCTCCAAAGCTAGCAAAAGAATAATAATCATAAAAAATGAAATTCAACCAAACCCACTCGAACTGGTCTTTTCTACTGAGACATCGGACTACCCTTAGCAAACATAGTATATCAAGTGATGCAAGCAAAGTTGTCAAATTGACCTCAAGAAATGCAACGAGCACTGATCACAACGACATCTATTGTTGAGTTAGACCGGTCCAGCCGGCCCCTTCTATGCGGCTGGTTCGGGGTTATAGCAGGAAGGGGGCGGCGACAAAGGAGAGAGAGAGAGATAAGGGTGGGGTCCACTTGATATTCAAATTCAAACTTGGAGTCAAAGGAGGGGGCGGCATGGGCTTTTTGGTCTTTTGGTTCTATTGTTTAATTGCATGCCTTAAGTATGATGAAAATTAGGGTTAGGGTTATGCTTGATCATTGTTTCTATTGGAGTTCTCTTTGGTGTCTTGGGCTCTAAACTCATCGTCTAGAGATTCAGAGAGAACGATCCTCCTCTCGAATTGAGGATCAATTGTATCTTTGCTTCGTGCCTGCTTTGATTTGATTCCTATAATACAATTTACTGTTTTGGATTGTTTTCACCGAAATTCTTGAGTTGTTTGCGCTGTTTTTACCAATTATTGTTAGGTTTGCTTGCGAACTCGAGTATTTCCCATTAGTGTTACTAGCGAATTCAAGTATTTCCTATCATGTTGCTGGTATGCATCTATAATGGACTTGCAAGCTTTCTACAAGCATCATTGTTGTATCGACTATTCATCCTTTGCAGTTCTATCTTTTAATAGTAGTCCTGACTTCCAATCATCCTAGGGTCTCCTCATCTCGGTCCTGCAGTTTCTGAACATCAGCATACTTTTCTTTAATGATTTTAACCCTCCAAAGGGCCTACAGGATTTAAGGCTTGATACCCTGCGATGACTGACTCGTATTGTGGGTTGTATGTCCTTGCAGCAAGCTCAACTTCAAGTAGATCCGCAGGTCTTCTGCCCCAATCTGTATTGCTATTGAGGCTACATTTGGTAAAATCTTGCTTCAAAAGACCAATGGAATTGATGCTTGAGCATGTTGCCTTGATAATTTTAACTTTTTTAGCTTGAGCCAAAGAGTCATTATTATCTTTAATCTTCTGGCTTAACATGAGGCACTCACTTCTGGAGCCACACAAGCAAATAGTTGGGCTTTTTTCTTGATGCCTATCTTCTGCACAGTTTCTAAAGCCTTGCTGATTTCGGAAGACATTCTAAAATTTGCCCCCTTTCTTGCGGCTAATCCTCTCAACATCACTCCTGATATATCCTCAAAAAATGTATCCAATCAAGCATCGATTTCGGTAAAAAAATTTCAAATCTCAAAAAGCATCAGTGATGTTAAACAACATGCGATGGGAAAAACATAAAAATCAAATAAACTACTACATAAAATGACTCAAAATAAACTCATGATCGTAGCTGTCAATCTCCGGCGTCTCCTGATGGTACACGTGTCGAAAATGCTGACGATGTCCTCATCATTCAGTGTCTTAGAAGCAGAAACATTCGTGATCAATTTTGAGATCATCCTAACTCTTTTTTCAACAGCTATAATCAAGGCAGTGTTATTTGACTATATGTTCTCAATGATGCTATAACGCCTTAATGGAAGTTCAAATTAGCTTAAATCGTGCATTTATAAGTATATTTTAAAACTTCAGAAGGCCATTTGGAGAGTTAAATGTCCTCCGAATTTAACATGTTTATAATTAAAATAAGTTTCTGGATAAGATTAAGCCGATAAGCTCAATATTGCTCAACTATGAGATCCATAAGGCACTGAGAGGCTCCAAAATGTCTAATAATTAAGGAGGGCTAATTCAAATCATCCCATAAGGCATCCTGACTTCTTATAAAAATGACCAAACTAAACACCCATAAAAAGATCATGTTTCTACGAATTTAGGGAGGCCTTAAAAAAAAAAAGAGACATGGGTTCATATAAATTTCTAGAGTTTTTCCCACGACCAACTAACAAACCACACACCAAACAGAGAACTTGCCACCACCAGACAAGATCCATTGACCAATATCGAAGCATGCCATCACCATCACAATTGCTAAACAATGTACATAGACCAACATCAATAACTATCATCGACAATGCCAGATATCATTCATTGATGCCAACTATAGCCATCGCCTAATGTTAGCCAACTATCGATGTCGGATGCCTTCCAATTAGTCTCTGACGACAATTGCAAGCCTTACTCATCGAATGTCTCCCCTCCGATAAAGAGAATGATCGAGTTAAAATGCCAACTATCACCTAATTTCTAATGTTAATCATCGATTGTTACCCAACACATACAATGATTGATGTTTAATGCCTCTTCCCAATCGCCTAATCTCCCAAGTCCCATCTAATAAGGATAATATCCAATCCTGACAAACGACATTGACCAACCTCTAACATTCCTAGTCAATCGTTGCACGACACATAGCAATGACTAGCGTGTGATGTTTGACGCTTATCTTTCTGGTTGAAAGGTTAACCTTCCATATAGGAGAACGACCAAGTTGAATTGCCAACCATCACCCGACTTCTGTAGTCCTCAACAATCATTGTCTAGTGCCAATCAAAGAGTGACGTTCGACGTCCACATTCTTAGCTACATTATATGTCCTCCTATAAGAAGAATAAATGAGTCAGATCGTCGACATATCTCAAGCTCAGACCTTCCTCATCACCCAACGTATACCAAAGAGTGACCTATGATGTTCGTTACTCGACCTCCGACATTCCTCATCAAGCATCACCTCTAACATAAATTGATGATCAATATCCAACTTCAATCAGTTACAAACCTTCGACACCCATCTTCTTAGTCACCCCGTCTCCTCTCTTGCAAGGAGAACAACCAAGACGATGATCAACACAAAATTTCTAACATTTCTCATCGACGGTCGTGTGAAACCTATGAAAGAGCAACGTCTGATCCAGTCGGTCCTCCAATCTGTCTTCTTATTAAAAAACCATTGGCTCTTGGACTTCATTTTGAGGCAAATACAAAGTGATAAATACTCTAGCTAATGAGATCACTATCACAGTAATAAGAACTCAATGTAATAAAACATTTAATTGCATGCCTGCATAATGCTTCATATATAATGAGTAGAAATACGTCTTGTTAAGTTGTGGAGCCTAATTTTCACCATAAGAGGAAAACACGTTACATAGGTTTTTTTTTCCTTTTAAAGCGGGAAGGGCATTGGTCTTATGCTTGTATTAGAGGAATGTGGATTTTATTTCTCCACGATCAAATCATAGTGAAAAGTAGAGATAAACACAACCATCAATTGAGTGAACATGTATAAATTATTGTGTTTTTTATGCATTGATCTTTATATGTTCATTTCTTTCCCAACTTAGGTGTTTAAATTAGGGTTTCCCTACTTCCTAATACATATGAACATGGGTGGAAACAGCTATAGACGAATAATAAATGAAGCTCAAGCTCTGATTCAGCGCAAACCATGATCACATAGTATAAGTCTTGGCAATTGATAAGCTCAGCTGAACTAAACTAAATAAACATGTCAAGTATTAAAAACAGATCATATAGAAGAACGTTAAAGGGCCACGAATTGGAAAGATAGAAGGTTGTAGTGTGTAGGACATAGCATTCTGGATGATGAGCAGCTGAGACTATACATTCTGCAAGCAGTACATTCCAATAAGTATCAGATGCAGAGGGGACGCCCACAGAGCTTAATAATTTGGTGCCAGCACAGATAAAACCTGTAACTAGATGCACAATTAATAGTTAGAGATGCTGTGTGAGGCAGACTAAATATCAGGAATGTATTTCTTGAAGGAGAACACCCAATGACTGTTAGAAGGTGAATTTTGCAGTAAAAGATAAACTGGGAGTGGTCCGGAAGCCAATATCCACGAATTGACAGCATGGGAACAACCAACAGCATCCGAATAGAGATAAAGAAATGATTACATAGCAAGGATGGCCAACTATATAGACAATAGGAATACGCCCACTAACAATAAGATAGATGAAAATAAATTTTGATATTTTTGACACGTACAATGAAGGATAGACATTATAAATATAAAATAGATAGGTAAAACTAATATCAAAGTATTATAAAAGACAAGTGGTAGACCAAAAGTAATATGGATGGAAATTATGCAAAAAAAAAAAAAACATAGAATACATTTACTTAATACCAAATGCAACATTGAGCAGAAAGGATTGTGAAATGAGGATTTATAAAGCTGAATACAATTAGTTATGAAGCACAAGTTGTTTATGATAAACATAAGAGCATCAATAAAAACTTCCAGCATACTCGTCCAAATAAGTGAACAATTAATTTGCAAATACTCTTAAGAGGAAATATATAAAGATTAGAGGAATCTATAAACTTTCGTTGTTTAGATTGGAAATAAAGTTTTCAATTAAAGAAAGTTTTTTTACCTTCCAGCAATATAAACTGTCTTTTCTCCCTTAGGAGATTCAATCACTGTCTTTCTTCTTGACAATAGTATAGTTACACAAGGTAATCTAGCACCTGTACAATGGGGGAAAGAAAAGACGTTAAAAACAAAAGAAAAGGTGTAAAACATTACATGATGATTCTGAAAAATTGCATGATAAATAGGTAGCTGAAATTCTATAACAAAACACAAAATAACAGTGCAAGTTATATGTTCTAGAAACATTATCTTCCAACTCTAAATTCCACTCAGCAGAACATAAGCTCCCTTTGTCCACATTATCATTTCTAAAGATATTTGGACCAAAAGGAAAGATCATCAAATATTGTAGCAATCAAATGTCTGTATAACTAAATTTTAAAGTCTGCTTTAAAGTTTGATTGCACGACCAAACTGAAACTTCGACAATAAGAGGCATGATTACCAGCAGCTAGCCGATGCTTCAAACCTTTCAAAATTGTCAAGATATACACCTGACAGATTTTTTAAGATTAAGTTAGAAGTTGACAGAAGATGATCAATTGCCTGAAAAGTTATCATCCATATCGTGCAGTAAATTCACCACTAGAAATATAAAGCATGGTAGAAAACATGAGACATAAACAAGCACCGGTAAAAATATTGAC
This sequence comes from Dendrobium catenatum, assembly GCF_001605985.2. NCBI lineage: Eukaryota > Viridiplantae > Streptophyta > Magnoliopsida > Asparagales > Orchidaceae > Dendrobium > Dendrobium catenatum. The sequence continues at coordinate 634,665 of NW_021318952.1, read as the reverse complement.
TATTGAAACACCAATAAACTGTGGTTTTCTAATAGGCATGCATTAAACGAGTTGTACAACCAATGCAAAAGAACCAGTAATAGCATAAAAAAAGAAGGGCCAGTAGCTTGAATAATGAAAAACCAATAAATCAGCTTTTTTTTTTTTTGAAGGCATGCAATTTTGGGAATCTGGAGCTAAAAAAGACCTTCAAAAGGGCGACATGAAGTTAATAATAATGATATGTAACCATCAACTTGGTGAGTGTGTATACATATAATGTGATAGGGAGTTTATTAAAGGCACAAAATGATTTTTAATAACAAGTTTAGATGTATCTGTTAGCGATAGAATCAAAGAGGGACCAAAGTGAGCTATATACGCCATACAATAACAACAACAACAAGCCTTTATACCACTACGTGGGGTCGGCTACATGAATCATTTTCTCCATTGTGTCCGGCTAAGAATAAAATTCTCATTTAGATCTAATAAAGAAATGTCATTTCTAATATTTTCTAACCAAGTCTTTTTAGATCTACCTCTACCCTTCTTAAGATAGGTTAAATCTAATTCATCTACTCTTCTAACCGGGTCATCGAAAGGCCCCGTTTTATATGACCAAACTATCTAAGCAACTCTCTGTAATCATATCTGCCACTAGAGCTACTCCAACCTTTTCACGTATATGCTCATTTCGTATCCTGTCTCTAAAAGTAAAGCCACTCATCCACTTGAGCATCCTCATCTCTGCTCCACTTAACTTAATATTATGCTTTTATTTTGATAGCCAACATTCTGCACCAAAAAGCATTGCAGGTCTAACCACCATCTTATAGAAATTTTTCTTAATTTGAGTGGTACTTTTCTATCACACAACAAACCCGATGCATTCCTCCACTTCATCCAACCAACTTAAATTCTAATAATAATATCCCCATCTATTTCACCATCACTATGAACAATAGACCCAAAATATTTAAAATGTGTACTCTTATTAATGACTTGATCGCTCAAAGTCACAAACCCCCACTAGATCTATTACTACTAAAATTACACTCCATGTATTCGATTTTACATCTACTCAAACGAAAACCTTTAGACTCTAAGGCTGGCCTCCATAATTCAAGTTTACTTTCAACTCCCTCTTTAGTCTTATCAACAAAAAGAATATCGTCAGCAAAATTCATAAACCAGGGAACAACCTCTTGCAAATCTCTAGTAAGAACATCAATGACTAAAGCAAAAAGATATGGGCTCAAGTCTAATCCTTGATGTAATCCAACTGAAATTGAAAAATACTTGGTCAAACCACCTTGTGTTTGGGCATAAGTAACAGCTCCAATATACATATCTCTAAGGAATTGAATATAAGCATTATTAATCCCTTTCTTTTTTAGAACTCTCCATAGCACTTCTTTTGGAACTTTATCATATGCTTTCTCTAAATCAATAAATATAATATAAAGATCTTCCTTTTTCTCTCTATACTTCTGTTAGGAAATACTTGGAATTCCCAAGTAAAACCTAACTATCTTGATGAAAACAGCGAGAATAATCCACAAATCCTAAGGAAAAAAATTAGAAAAGTAATTTTATTGCGATAGTCAAACTAACGGAAGAAAAATAACAAGATACAATAGATCCTCTATTCAAGAGGAGGATATATCTCTCTCAAATCTCTAGACGCCTCTAGAGCCCAAAAATCTAAACCTAAGAAATCTCATATTTCAGCCAAATTCAATATGCCCTTACCCTAGGAGAACAAACTATTTAATGCATACAATCCAAAAGAAAATCTCTAAACAATCCATACATTCAAATTTCCCTCCTAACTTCCACAAAAATCCTTCCTAAACAACTCCCTTGGACTCGGGTGTGCGTTCGGCGCATACAGGAGGTGGAACTCTTTCGCCTCTGTTACGCGTGAGCCGATCTTGTATGGACCGATGGACCGGTCTAACAATACTCCCCTCACAAAGACCCACCTTATCCTCAAGGTGATAGGATGGGACATTATTGATACCTTACCTTTCTTCAACTGCTCTATTAGTGCCATGTTATCGTCCACTAGAACCAAGCTAGAGCTTTCCCCTCTAGACATAGCCATGCACCTGTAAACTTCTCCTCCACATTCAACCCATTCACCATGGAATACATCTCCACCCGGTACACCCACCCATAAGCATCTTCCCATTCAAATACTAGCATCCTCAACTTCCTCACCCTCGGATCGCCACCACCCCAATAGCTTCTTTCTCTTTCAGTATAGGGGTTGTCGTGATCCCTCCATATTTCCCCTATGTAACGAGGGTAGGAATCCCACCTTCCTTCCCTTCGCCACACATGACCCGATCCCCATGGTTCGGCCTGTCCCCCTTCTTCGGTCGTCCACTCCCCTTGCCCAAAAGACCTCCTATAGGGGTCGGCCACCCCACCACCTTCATCACGAAACTCCCTTCCTGCCGTCCCCCATCCGATAACCCTATTCCACCCCTTATTGGAGCCCTAGGAGGTGGCTCTTGACCCCCTCCTCCGATGGCCCACTCCCCTTGCCCAAAATGCCTCTCATAGTGATCAGTCGTCCTACCACCTTCACCAAAAAATTTCCTCTTTGTTATCCCCTCATCAAGAAACCCTGATCAACCCCTTATTGCATCCCCAAGAGGTGGTTCTTGATGAAAGAAATTCTCCTCGCCAAACTCATCTTGTCTGATCTCCTTTCCCTTCAATTCTTCCAAGTGAATCATAGTCAAATCTTGGTTAGGGTTAGCCACTGGAACCACCAGTGAAGTTTTTGTTTGCATCTCCAAAAGCCTTCTTAACATCTCCATGATTTCCACATCATTGTCCCTCCTACAAAAATTAAACTTTGTCATTCTCCCCGCGGGTCCTTTTGCCTCCGATGTCGCTTATTGAATTTGATTTTCTAATATCTTCTTCACCATCTCATGAAGATCGGAAACCTTGTCTTCCACGAATGAAACATTGTCTTCTATGGATAAAATTCGATCTTCCACCGTCGCTTTCATTTGGCTCATCTCCCCTTTAAGGGACCTCCAACGCATCTATCTTCTTGGCCGCCATCAATACCCGGAATTTTTGTTGGTTGAAAAAAATCTGGATATTGATAAAAAAGCAGCAACAAATCCCTTCCACGGGCCAAAAATAACTGCTTATTTTCCATAAAATAACCCACGAATGATCCTAAAGTCTGCTCTAATACCAATTTGTTAGGAAATACTTGGAATTCCCAAGTAAAACCTAACTATCTTGATGAAAACAGTAAAAACGATCAACAAATCCAAAGGAAAAACAAAAAATAGTAATTTTATTTCGATAATCAAACTAACGAAAGAAAAATAACAGGATACAATTGATCCTCTATTCGAGAGGAGGATCTATCTCTCCCAAATCTCTAGACGGTGCTAGAGCCCAAAAACCTAAACCTAAGAGATCTCAAATTTCAATCAAATTCAAGACGCCCTAACCCTAAGAGAACAAACTATTTAATGCATACAATCCAAAAGAAAATCTCTAAACAGTCCATAAATTCAAATTTCCCTCCTAACGCCCTCAAAAATCCTTCTTAAACAGCTCCCTTGGACCCATGCGTGCTTTCGACACGTACAAGAGGTGGAACTCTTCTGCCTCTATTACGTGTGAGCCGGTCCTGTATGGACCGGTCCGATGGATCGGTCTAACAACTTCTTCATCAAACCTCTCAATAAATGTATGGCTTCCAAAGTAGACCTACCCGCCATGAATCCAAATTGATTTTGAGAAACATTAGTATATGTCGTAACATATGCTCCATAACTCTCTCCCATAGTTTTAAAGTATGACACATCAACTTAGTTCCTCTATAATTTGCATAATCTTGTGCATCACTTTTAATCTTAAAGATAGGAATCAACACACTCATTCTCCACACATCTAACACCTTTTTAGTCTTCAAAATAATATTAAAAAGTTTAATAAGCTAAGAAATTCCTTCATATCCTAAGCATTTCCACACCTCTATTAAAAAATCATTACGCCTAACAATTTTCCCACACTTCATTTTCTTTAAAGCCTCTCTAACTTCAGTTTTAGTAATACGCCGATAAAAACAAAAATATCTATTTTCATTTAGAGTGTTAAGATCACTAAAGTCAATCGTATTTTCACAATTTTCATCGAAAAGCTTAGCAAAATATCTCATCCACCTCTATTGAATATCCTCTTCTTAAAAAGTACTTTTTGATCTTCATCCTTAATGCACTTCACTTGAACTAAATCCTTACTACTCCTATCTCTTTGTTTAGCTAGCTTATATATATATCGTCCTCTTTAATATCTAATATATTATATAAATCATTAAAAGCTAAAGTCTTCGCATCGCATAATGCTTTCTTAAACTCCTTATGGGCAGCTTTATATCTTTCCCAAATTTTAGAATTTTTACATCTAAATCAATTTTTATAATAAAACTTCTTATTTTTTATCTTTTCCTGCATATTTTAATTACACCAACTATTTTTACTATTAGAAGCTTTTCTTTTTTATACTTCAAGCACATCCTTTGCAACATTCTTAATATTACAAACTACTATTTCCCACATAACATTAGCTTCCTCATGTACTGACAAAATCTTAAGATAGTGAATCTTACTCACAAAGATATTTGTAACTCAAAAGCTTAAAAATATGGGTGAGAGCCAACTACTTGGTATTTCTACACAACATATTTTCAACTATTTAATGTGAGAGTAAAGCCGATGACACGAGCATATTCAGATGCATCACCAAAAAGTTTAGAGGCATAGTCATGGAGCCTAGTTCTATAATTAGGAAGCCTTGTGAATTATTTTTATCTATCATGCATTTTTATTTTTTGACTCTGATGTGTTACATCTTATTGAGCCCGATTGAGCCTTGTAATGTATTTTTCGAATCATTATCATATCCATGCAAGTGTTTTGAGTGGTAGAACCCAAGCCAAATCCTAAGTCCATTTGAACATCACTAGACTAACTTTAGACCTCCATCTCACTAGTTTACCTCCAAATTATCTTTTGACTAGGACAACTCATCATTCTGTCTCTCTCCAACATGACGTCTATACCCCTTCCCTTTCTGCTTTCTTTACTTTATAATGAACTCCTCAAATTCTCCTCTCCATTAATCCTGTGACCATGAAAACGCACATAAACCATTGGAACCCCACAAATGACCCTTCATTTCTCTTCCCTTTCCCATGCATGGCCTACAACCTCATTCATCACACCTGGATTTCCTTTGTCAGCACTATATAGAAGCCCCATTAAGCTGGTGTGGTTATGTATTTGAATGAATTAAGTTTAGCTATTATGTTCCACTGTCAGTGTGGCTATACTTGTGTGCTTTTCATCTAATAAGTCTTTCCAAGTGAGAGTATAAACGGTTATGGAGGACTTTCAACAATGAAACCCAACTTGAAAAAGGATCATTCATGGAGGTCTGCTTAAATTATGTCAGATCTACCACCATAAGTGATGGCTTCTTCCATTACTAACCTATTGTTGACCTCCACATGTAATTACAAGTCGGCTATATCGAATGTGATGACAATGGTAGAAGATAGATGCAATTACATGAGAAGTTAACTCAGAAAACTGTCATCTATCGCTTATTTTGCAAAATTGTCCATCATGGTGCAACGGAAATGCAAAAAAAAAATCCAAGTAGAGCTTGTCTTGGGTTAATAATGGAGCGCTTGTCTTGGGTTCCACATGTTGTCCATGCACACAGGTGCTAACAGACTCAGAGAGGTGTTGCCATGAAGATAGAATTCATCCCACCCACTGGAAGCACCATTTCGGCCACCAGTTAGCCAATCATATTCTTGAGATAGCGAAAGACAATGAGAGATACCTTTGAATATAAAAAGTCTTTCAAAATTTGCCTAAAACAAGCCCAATAATTCAGTAAAGAAAATAGTATTTAGCAAAAAGGTTTAATCCCCAGTTTACTGATTTTCAAGACTAACAAATAACAAATGTAGCATATATATTGCAAAAGGGAAAAAAGATCAAAATGGACTCTTTATGAAGGATCAAAATGGTCCCAACAATATTAAAGGATCATTTTGGTCCCTCAAGTCTTTAACAAGGAACAAAATAGTCTCATGGTGGGACTATTTTGGTTCCTCTTTAAAGAGTTGAGCCAAAATAATCATTTAATATAATAGAGGATTATTTTGATATTTCATAAAAAGTTAGGGAACCATTTGATCATTTTCCCTATTGCAAAATTAGATAATAAATATATTATAAATGAGGCATCCTTGCATTTTCTTTCCAGGAGTTACCACATGATCCATTAGTTTGGAAGAAGTCATAACCATTCTTTTTTTTTTTTCAAAGAAGCTATTGATGAAGTTCATAACTTCATAACCGTTCTAGTAAAAATTTCTATCAATATTTGGTAATCCACTAAGGTTTTCTGTCTTTTCTCACAATATATACTTTTACATCAGCTAAGGGAATTTTGGTCAATAAATGGACTTGACATAGAGTTAATGGTATGGACCTAAGATCTGAAGAACCTTCCACGAACTTTCCCAAATTCAGGATTAGCTGATATATTGGCCGGACCTAAAGCCCCTAAGTTACCATTATAATAGACAAATGGTCCATAAGACCATGCTTCCCAGCAGGATGGCACTATGTTTTATCCTTAAAAAAAGTGGGGAGAAAAATCATGAATAACAGTTAAAAAGTGATCCAAATCGTTCTCATGATACCATTTCAAGACAAAACCTTCTTTAGTTAAATACTTAAATGAAATAAGTCAACCATTGCTCATCACAGATATTTAGGAATTATTCATCAATTAGTACTTTGCTAAATTTCAATAGTTACAAGATGATGATCCAGTGATGACCAAGGGATACTCCAGTATATTATAGAAGTGTTGCAGTGGTTCATTTCTACAGATCAGCTACAAGTAAAAAAAATTCATTCGAATTTTCACCTCAACTGTATGTACTAGCAGCTTCCTTGCATCTAAAACAATTGGGCTTTCTTTGTAGGAAACTCTTGGTACAACTCGTAATGAAGCAGCTTCCTGAAGTGTGCAAAGAACAATCATTTTAATGATATAAGTTTGTTCCACGACAAAAGAAACCATTTAAAGCACCAAAGAGAGGACGAAGAAAGAAAACAAAAGGCTTGATACCTCAAGCACAGAAAAAGATCTCGTATCATATTCTCCAAATCCATGTAAATACGAAGAAATATTTGAGCATCTTGATCTATCAAAGTTTATTCCCAAGTTCTCAATGAAGTTATTTCTAATTAGGGAGTCACGAGGAAACTGCAGGCATCCCAAAACTTGAGAAAACACTTCAACTGTCGGTATCTCACCGGATGAAATTGTTTCACGATATACCATTATTGCTCGTGATGTCCTGTAATAACAAGAAAAGGAAATATATCATGAAAAAATTTTGATCAAATGCACTAAATATAAATCTCTGCAGAATAGAGTTCTGTGCATTTGATGCACACCCATTTCAACAAACAAAATAGTAAATGAACACTTCACTGGAACTGCTTGTGATCCAAGCAAGATGGAAGCAGGGCTATGTGATGGGTAACATCAGATCATGGAAAGTATATCAGAGACGTGGCTGGCGATCTACGGCCACGATCGCGCCGATCTATTTTTGATTCATCATATGTATTTGTTTTATTTATTTGCATTATATATTTGTTTTATTAGCATTTCCCGTTTTACCCTTACTTAAGGGCCTTGTCATATGTAAGCCCTAGGGGCAATGTTGTCTTTAAGTTTCTTTTCATTGTATGAGGCTATTTATAAGCCCCTTTTGTTTCTTTTCAAGTTTATGAATGAATGATAATGAAAATTCCTGCAATCTTGTGTTTGTGTGAGAGATTTGGAGAGAACTTCCCTATGAGAGGGAAACGGATCACCCACCAACCTTGGAAGTATCCGGGTTCGTGGATCTTTTCTTCCCTATGTTTTTCTTTTTTTTTCTCTCCTTCCCATCCCTTCCTAATTTTTTATCTAATTAATTAATTTATTTATTTATTTAATACACCATAAAATAAATAAATTTTTATCGATCTCAAGATAGATGATCTATTATGAATGATATATAGATCCAAATTTATAATGTGAATTTGATATATATTTTATAAGAGTAAATTAAATCTACACATATAATATAATATAATAATAATTTATATTAAATTTATAAGCTTAAATGTAAACTAAATTTATAGATTGAAGTTTTTTAAATTTAAAATTATATATGATATTATTTGTGTATGAATTTTGTTTATTTTTTGTATCAAATTTTAAGTTTGTTCATAATTATTACATCATTCCAATTTTATTAAAATAATATTGCTATTTATTATGTCATTTGGTTCAACCCCTGTCGAACCATTGAACTTTAAATCTCTCCTTCCGGATTTATGTTCAATCGTTTTCGGAATTTTTAGAAATTTACCAATAGTCATTTATTTTACCCAACAATAAAAGCACAACACAACACAAAACAATATTAAAAAGTATAGCACAACATAACATTTTTAAACAAATCCGTAATCACAGGATAGCAAAATCTAGCTAAAGATGTGCCTTCAAGGCATGTAGACAATCAACATCATTCAAAACATATGAGAGTGATTACATACCATATGCTATCAATTTCTGGCTTTCCAGAGTAAAAGGAAATAATAGGTTCATGAAGAGAGCAAGCCTTTTCATAACTTCGTAGGCACAAACCTAGCAAGACAAAAGCATCAACTATCAACACCGAGGATAAAGCAATGCAGAAGACATGAACAACAAATACAAACAATGACATTTCCATCAAAAGTCGTTATAAATCAACAATGAAAAAGAAATGCAAATAGTTTGAAAAGGATAAAATGTTTCTCCAAATTTACAGGTAAATGAAGCAAGAAAGATGTCAAAATTGTCAAACTATTACAATGGGCCAACATTGAATTTACCAGTAAGACACCGGCACATAATAAGGTTCGGTAGAATTCCATCTGTTTTCGCTTTTGAGAGCAGTGCAAATCCCAGTTCAGCTTCATTCTTCCTTTATTTTCAGAAGATTAGATTGAAACCAAGACAAAATAAACAGATAGAAAGTCTAAAACTATTACTTTTCACATGCTACGATGAGAATGGAATATGTAACGACATTAGGAAGGACTCCTGCTTCCTTCATTTCATCAAGAACTTCAACAGATTTTGGCAACTGGTCTCCATCACCTACAGATTTACCGGAAACACATCAGGTAATATTTTACATCATCTACCATGAAACAAATACAAAGTGAAGAACTGAAGAAACATAGCCTGCAGAATAAAATAATAAAAATTGCTCTCTTTGCTAAAGATGAATGAATCAATAGATAAAACCTAACAAACTCCTGCAAAGCTAAATAATTCTTATTGCAGAAACAAGGAGTTCTAGTTCGAAGCTATGAGATATAATTATAAATGCTAGCAAACAAAATCTCTGTTTCTAATAAGGTATTTTGATACGTGAGATGGGCTAGAAACGTCAATCAAAAAAAGCTTTTGTCATTAGGTCGTTAAGCGTCAAAAACCTTTCTGAAATAGAAGCATATCCATAAATATCTATTAAAATAAAACACCTTTCTGAAATAGAAGCATATCCATAAATATCTATTAAAACCACTCATTGTTTAAGAGACAATAAACAGAGGTTTCAACATCGGAAAACAAGTACACTGATGAAGAATTACACAATTGAGGCATGCAAAGACTAGAAAAGCAATAAAATTTTACAACAATTACTCTTTAAATTTAGTATACATATCAGAAATGGAGAACCCACGTGATAAGTTTTTTATTTACCGAACCTAATGGAATTAATGAAGTATAAAAAGTAGCCAATCAAGTGTGGTTGCTCAGCTCATCCCACACTTGAGCCCACTCACGCGCATTTGGTGCATGTTCTCCTTTGCCTTCCTGCCTCACAATTCGTCATTGACGTGTTTGCCAATGACTGTCTCTGCTATGTCTACCATGATGATGTTGCGAGCCTTGCAACTATGGCTCATAGTTTGCCATCTATGGCAGCTTTCATACATTCCTTCTCCCTAGCTAACAGTTATTTTCCCCTTTTGATGACTTTCTTCCTCGCCTCAGATCATTGCCCCTATTTTCCTCATTAGAAGCACTTGCCAGATCTCCATGTCCATGGCCCCTATTCTATTGCAATCTCTCACTTCCTTAGATGCTCCTAAGTTCTCAATGGTTGTTTTGATTCGGCCGCCTTCCTCGTATTCTATGTCGACTTGACTTCGAATTTTTCCAAATTCCGCGCCTCTTATTGCTCACAACATTCATTCATTTGAAAAGTCAACTTATCACTCACCTTCAGATCACTTTCCTTATCATTTTCATTAAGATTCAATTCCCCCAAAAAAATAAGCATCATCATCATATCAAAAAGAACTTTTTTTTAGATCTCTGAGCTTGATATACCGCTCTGTTTGTTTTTTGCAAATTCTTCTTGAGATGTCCCAACATGGATGTCATTCCCAAATTCTTATCAGATTTATACTTGATGAATGAATATTCAATTAGGCTTATGGAACTTTGTCAAATCATTATTAGACTATCCTCATATGCAAACTACAACAGACCCTTCTCTGAATGTACCTACTATGTCTTTCTAAAGCATATGCTTAAGTGGTCTCTCCGATTTGACACATCTCTGAGACCACTAATCACACCTATTTGGATTATCTTTACTCAGCTTCTATTACATTTTTTCAGCTAATCTACCTTATACTCCTTGGGTTCTATCTTTGATAAAACCTTCGTATATGTGTGTTATTATTGTTCGTCGCTTCAGGCCTTCTATAGCCAGAGTTTCAATAAAAATAATGGTTATCATGCCATTGGAAAAGAATGTGTGGATTGGTTGAGAATCTTATGGATATTGGCAAAAGGTTGTCTTTGAAGGTATCCACCATATTATTCTTTATATAAAATATTTAGAAATATTTTTTCTGATTGCATTAACACTCATCGAGGAATCAAACATTCAACCACGAGGCACTCTCAAATAGCCATACCCTTCATACTCCTGCAATGGTTGATGCTCCTCCACAATTAGCTCAGGTGCGCATTCAAAATTTGTAACAAACAGACTTATCGTAGGATCCAAAACCCATTGTGCCAGCTGCTAGCCCAACAAAAATGATCTCTTCTTCTCTTGCTAGCAAGATAATGGAATTTGATCCTCTGATTCTAGAAGTTCCCCCTCTCTCTCCTATTACTGTAGACATAGTCAGTCATAATTCTCTACAGATTGGTTATTCTGATGGGAACATTATGAGTGATAATGTTCTAGTTGATAGAAGATTTCAAATCCTATTCATCAAACAATAATGTAATCAAACATACATATATATAGGCACTATCCTGTTTTCACCAAGCTTCAAACAAGGTAGTCGAAATGAGTCTTTTTTATCTCAAATATTGTTCTCTTATAGTGTTGAATGGTTCATTCTTTGGCTTCATGATATAGATGTATTTGATCTTCCCTTTTTTTTTTTTTTTTTTTAATCTATCAATTCATGGTGATCGTCTTTGTTATACTCATATAATTATCTTGTAATAAAATTGCAATTTCAAAAGAAAAAAAAAACGCAGTAGGCAAACAAGTGCAATCCATACAAAATTATAAGATGGAAGTAATTTTTTTAATCATGGAACTTCGGTAATATGCATATCTTTAATTATAAGATGCAAGTCAGATGCACTAAAAAGGTTGAATCTTTTTTTTTTTTATGATGCGAGGATAAGTTGGGAAAAAAAAAGAAAGAAAAAAAGAGAACTTTCAGGCTTTGAATAAATAGCGCCCCAACCATACTTGCAAATTGATGACAATTCAAAGGCTAGCTTACATTAGATGAGATTATGAGTAGCAGTTGTTCCATACATGTTCATTTAAAATTGACGTAAACACAGAAAATGTGTGTCAAATGAACAAGATATCCAGTAAACTAAATAAAGCATCCAGATAGCATTTGCAGTTGGAAAACACATACATAGAGCCGTAACCAAAGCATTCAGCGTTGAAACTGTTGGAAGCAACCTGATAGCTTTAATATCCTCATACAACTCCAAAGCCTTCTTCCAGTTTTTTGCCTAAAGAAAACATGAAACTTTATGGGTATTTTAGCAAACTCTTTATCTAATTTAACTGCAAAAACTTTTGATAAAAATTCGATATCCACCCTGCAAAAACTAAAACATGAAAACAATTTCAGTTCTGGGTTTGAACCAATTTTCTGAGGCGAAATGACAGAAAACATGAAGTTTGTGCTCTAAAGATCTAGATTTTACGTGCTCAAATCTGCACTGCACATTGATAAATCAAGTTCTAGGGAAGTAAAACGTACATTGCAACAAGCCCCCATAAGTGAGCTGTATGTCATGCTTCCAACAAGTATTCCTCTGTTTTTGGCATCCTTCAGAATGGCAAATGCGGCATCTATATTTTGAGCATGACCAGCAGCATCTATAATTGTACTCAGAAACATCTGCCATACAAGATTCCACAAGGTAAAAGTAGAAAATTCCTTAAGAAGCCAAATCACAAGCAGAACATGAAAGATCCATCATGAGGGAAATCATCATTTAATGGTTGAGTCTACACCAGTTTAAGGACAAAGCCAATGAGAAGAGAACACGGCCTGATTAACTTGCACCCAACAACTCAAAATTCCTGGTGAAATAATCAACAAAAATCAACTAATAACATTATAAAAACAGATTAGGTATCAAGTTTTGTAACTCGAGAAGTGTGATACATTGATGGCAATAGCGTGGAAATCCTGGATCCCTGGATGCTCGTGGACAACTATTAAACAATATTATAGAAGGTATTATTGTTGCCAATTCTTGGGAAATCAAATTGAAATTAGAGGAATGGTGGGCAACAACTCAGGAATTATTTTAGGAAAGTTGCATAAACAGCAATCAAACCCATCACCATATGGGAACAATTTGCTTGGAACTGCAGTCACCACCAACCATTTCTGCCTCTTCAACTAGCGAAAGATCTCTGGCTATTTAAATGCACCCTGATTTTGCTTATTACTTGTTTCCATTAAAAGGCTTATATAATGCATTTAATAAAATTAGATTTGTGCTTGCTATTTTTCCCCCTTTCTATAAATAAGGCCACTAGCTTGCTCATTCAAATAAGAAAAACAAAAGTATTTCTTCTCTATATCGTTCCGTCTTTTTTTTTTTTCAACAACATATCCGAGACATCTGTTGTGACCTTCTTATCCCTCATTAGTCTTTAAGTTCTTCCTTGGCCTTAACCTTGATAAATGATAAGCATGGAATTGCATCTAAAAAAAGCTTCTCCTGTGACACCACCTCCAACCATGAAATAACATTCATTGCAATACCAACAACTATGAAAGCTTCTCCAACGTATAGGTTATTGAGCAGAAGCTACAGAGGTATAGCTCTCCAATAGGCTAAATCAATCATGATGCTTATTAACCAGAGAGAGGCGATGATGATTACCTCATTGCTGCAGCTATTCCTCTTCAAAAAGATCCAAAATTCAAAATATCAAGATCTTAGCATCGTTATGTATTATTAGCTTATTAACACCATGAAAATGAAATTGGTTAAAATTTTATACTCTATGGAATGCGAATAAAAATAAATCTGGGATGTTGCAAAAGAAATGTAATCGGATAATAAAAGTAATGTTGAGTCAATTGAAATCAACTGTATCCCCGTGATCTTCGACAAGCTTATCTCTACCATTAAATATTATAATATTCTTAATAGGTATCGGGAGCAACTGAATGTCTTTCAAAAACTAAATTGAGAGTATCCATGTTAGTTGAAAAAAACATGATAGCAAAAATTATTTTCCGCATAAATAAAATTCTTGATAAAGCCCAATGTAAGATATTTGGAGCAAAAATGATTTCAGCCATTTGCAAAGTGTTCTCTAAAGTTCGTAGAGAAGAGAGTCACAAAAAAACCATGAAGGGTGACCAAGGTATTCAAACTAACTTTGAAAGCACATAGTTACCTCTCAAGATAGGCATAAATCCGATAAAAATTTTACAAAGAAAGATATTGGTATGACAACTGCCAAAAATTTGGATACACAAAAGAAACTTATAAGAAATTGCACGGGAAGCCAGGTGATTGGGAACGAAGAATATAAATCATGTCTTCTTTGCAAATAACAATGATTCTCATAAACTAACAACATCCCTCATAAGATCTCTCTTTCAATCAAGAGCAAATAAAGACGTTGAAAAAGGTGTTAAGCTAACTACAAATAAATTCAACCAAACCTGAAACTAACACCGGATCAAATGCTTAAAAATTGTATGGTATGGTTGCACATGAATTTAATTCAAAAATTAAAAAATCTCGATCATGAATTGTGGACATACGTGCATATATCACATCATCGAGAATGTCTCTTTATTTCATAAAATACGTAAGTGTATCAAGAAATATATAGCAAGGATTAGTGACCGATATGTCTAGTTACAAGAAATGGGACAATTAAGATCCCAAACTCTCATGATCCTAAATTTCGTTCAATTGGCTCTCAAGATTTCATGCAATCTCTCATACATCAGCAAAATTATCAAAGAAATGAATAATTACAAAAAAAAAAATTCTTACTCATTATAAATTCTAGGATGGGGTCTCAAGGAGATCAATTGGTAATGCTAAAAAAATATTGTATATGCATCATGAATACTGAAGAAAATCCTAAATTAGAAATAATACATGCTCAAGATGTATCTCATAAAGAGATTACAATCATGTAATGCCACCTTTGTCCTGGTCACCAAAGCATTAAGGATCTTGAAAAATTATTCCCTTCCTTTTTTATCAATAAAAATTTGGAGTCATTCTAGTGTGAAACATGTCAACTGTCAAATATATATCCTAGTCATCCATATAAAACCTCTCAATTTTTTTTTATCATTCAAAGTGACATTTGAGCACCATCTCGAGTTATGAATATCTCTGTGGCTAGGTGATTTATATCATTTGTTGATGATCATACTACAATCACTAAGATTTTCTTAATGAAAGCAAAAAAAAAAAACACACCACATTATTAAAAAACTTCATAACCACATACAAACCCAATTTAAAAATGAAATTAAATTTGAAAAAGGTGTTAAGTCAACTAAAAAAATCACCCAAACTGAAACTAACACCGAATCAATTGCTTAAAAAAGGTATTGTTGAGGGTGACTTTAATTAAAAGTTTAATAAGTCTCAATCATGAACAGTGCACTCACGCACATCAAGGATGTCTCTTTATAAAATACATCAGTGTTCCAAGACATATATAGCAAAGATTATTGACGGATATGTTTAATTACAAGAAATGGGCCAATTAAGATCTCAAACTCCCATGATCCTAAATTTCTTCTATTGGCTCTCAAAATTTAATGCAATCTCTCATACATTAGCAAAATTATCAAAGAAATGAACAATTACCAAAAAAAATCTTACTCATAAATTCTAGGATGGGGTCTCAGGGAGATCAATTGGTAATTCTAAATAAAATATTGTATTATACATCATGAATAGTGAAGAAAATCCTAAATTATAAAATAAAACATGCTCAAGATGTTATCTCCTAAAGAAGTACAATCATGCTATGCCACCTTTGTCTTGGTCACCAAAACTTTAAGTATCATGAAAAATTATTCCCTCCCCAATAAAAATTTAGAGTCATTTCAGTGTGAAACATGTCAACTGTCAAAACAAACCAAAAATATATATCCAAGTCATTCATATAAAGCCTCTCAACCTTTTTTTACCATTCATAGTGACATTTGGGGATTATTTAGGATAACTCTTATGCAAGTGATTATTTTTATTGATATATTATAGAACTATAGTTAACCACCAAGTTTGATGATTGGAACTCAACCCATTAAATTAAATATTTCACATAAAATTAGATGACTGGCAAAGAATGTTTTGTATGCAAATAAAGAGGGGCGAATGAGAATCGATATGAATTAAATAATATATGTTCTAATTTATATTGAAGAATTAGTGGCTCTTTTTAAAATTTATGAATGATATTTTATTGAATAGTTTTAATTGTTGTTGTTAAAACAACAATTAAATATTTCACATAAATTTTCTATAAATTAGATGACTAACAAAAAAGGTTTTTTTATATGCGAAAAAGGAGAGAATGAGAATGGATACGAATTGAATTATATATGCTATAATTCATATTGGAGAATTAGTGGTTCTTTTTAAAATTTATGAACAATATTTTATTGGATCATTTTAATTGTTGTTGAAACCAATGTTTTAAAAATCGGACGGGACTGGCCGGTTCAACTAGTTCAACCATGAACTAGTCAGTTGTCCGATCCAATCCAGTTTAAAAACTGGCTTCGCATCGAACCGGCCTGAACCAAGCTAAACCAGCGGTTCAACCGGTGAACTGGTATAGGTTGGAAAGAACAGGCCGGTTCTATAAATATTTTTTTATTTTAAATAAAGCATAAATAATATATTTTACTTTCTTAAATGCTTTTAAAATTTTAACTTTTTTATTAAATATTGAGACTAATTACACTATAATATATGCATGTCATCTCGCAAAATATGTTTTGTTAAAAAAGTGTGTACTTTACACTATATAAAGAGTTAAAAGACAACCATCTCAAACTATCCCATGATGTGGGACTAAAAAAGTTGCATAAATACTATATTTAATTTAATTATTTAATGAGATAATCTACTAAAATTACAAAGTTCAAATTCTTAGAATTCTGAGGTTTAAGGTTAGACTGCTATAATTATTATATTAATTTTCTTAATTTTTAATAATATTATTATTTATTACGTTATCCGGTTCAACCCCAATTCGACCGATCAAACCATGAACCTTTCCTTGTTCCGGTTCGTCGTCCGGTCCGATTTTCACAACCTTGGCTGAAACAAATTTTAATTATCGTCTACTTGTTCTTCCATATTTGGCATTTGAAGCACTCAAGCCATGCCATAATAATCTCAACCCATTTTAAGGTTTTCCATCACCTACACCATTTAATGTTTTTATTGTAGAACACCCTAAGCATCATAAACAAATGGTGTCCATCTAGTTGTTGACTAACTTGACACTTAGCATCAAGTTCTAATGGCATGTGTCTAGATGAAATTTTCTATCATTATCACAGACATGAATATTGATGCCCATTCTCAATTATCGGACATCATGTCGTTCAAATTTCTCATTTGTATTTGTCAATGGACAAGGGTGAATGGTGAAGCTAACATGCCTAAGATCCTGGCCTCAACCAACCTGAGATAGAATCGATCATTAGACAGTGATACATTGTTGGCTCAAGAAAAATGGCACGAATCCGGCTTTACAGCCGTAGGATTTCATTTCCCTTAAGTCAGATTAAAATTAACCAAATTTCCCCTGAAGGTAGTGTCAGGGTTTATTTAGATCTGGGGTTCTTACTTCCTATGGGCGCAAGCACTCATAGTTAATTATCCCTCTTAACAAGTAAGAGAGAACTCTCGATTAAGGATGAATAAATTTTAGGTAGTTTAGTCTCAATTATGGGGGAAATGGAGGTAAACCCGATCAAGATCCCATGGTTCCGTCGTTCCGGGTATACTATAGTTTTCAATCTACCAACACTAACAATCATTGACTGTAGTGTCCAGGGAATCTGATTAGCAGCCATGGGTTGCCTCCTCTCAGGGATCCCGAGTAGACTGAAATGGTTAGATGTGGATTTTAGTTTGATTTAATTTGGGTTGGGGCTTATGGCTTCCTTAGAAGTTGCCCAGGAGTTTGAATTTAGATTGGGATTTATGGCTTTCGTAGAAAGTAACCCAGAAATTTAGATTTATTTTGGGACTTACAACTTTCGTAGAAAGTAGCCCGGAGAATTTCAGTTGGATAGGTCTTATGGCTTCCTTAGAAGTTGCTCGTTAATTTATTTAGTTTGGGGCTTACGGCTTCAATTAGGAGTTGCCCGGAGAATTTCAGTTGGATAGGTCTTATGGCTTCCTTAGAAGTTTCCTAACGGTGGGTCTTACGACCTAGTCCTGTAAGCTAAGCGGCCCGAGTTGTGGGTCTTACAACCTAGTCCTTTAGACTAGGATGCCCAAGAATTTTAATTGTTTGGGTAGGACTTATAGCTTCCCTTAGGAAGTAGCCTAAAAAGCGAGTCTTATAACTTAAATCGTTTAGACTAAGATGCCCATATATTTAAATTTGATTATTTAGGGTTTAGGATCATTACTATTTATTTAGCAAATTTCCTAAAATGTGGGGGCTTACGACTTCAGTAAGAAGTTCCCCGAAAGCGGGTCTTACAACCTAATCCTATAGACTTGGATGCCCAAGTGAGGGGTTTAGGTTTGTGTTAACACCTAAACATCTCCCTCAAATGTCAGACTTACAACTTCTATTAGAAGTGGCCGAGGGTTTTAATTGGGTTTAGGGGTTATGTCAATTTCTACCTAAAACTTTATTATTTGGTCATGGTATTTGCAGCAGTTCATGCAGCAGTAGCAAAATTTATTATTTTTTAGCATTGATTTAATTCATTTATGATGCACTGATTCTTATTTATTTATTTGCAGGTACATGGTATTTGCAGCAGTTCATAAAACTCACAGATAGTCGTAGAAGCAACTATAGAGTGTTGAGAGTTTCATTAGGTGTTGTATAGAGTTATGTACATGAATTTGTAGAATTTTGTTTGAGTTGTTATCGAGATTTTAGTTAAGCTGTTATTTGAATTGAATTGTTTTGTTTGAAGCTTTGTTTATGTTGATTTGGGGAGTTAGTTATTTGTGTTGATTAATGGAACTTCCACTCTCCCTCCTTTTTATTGCATTTTATTTTATAATTGCTCAAATTTGGTCATTAAATCTCAATGCCCTTGAATTTTAACTAACTCATGAATTTAAACCATTCTGGCCGGACCTAAAGTCGACCACACGAGATCTTCATTTTAAAACCATCTCAACCGGATTTAAAGTCGACGGCCTGGGGTCTTCGCATCAGCAAATACATGGTGTTTTATAATTTCAAAAATAAAAACAAAAAAAGGCTTTTCATATAATTTATTTAATTCTTTTAAATCAATATTATTAACTGAAGCCTTAATCATTAAAATCTATATTGTTAAATATGATAATCTTTTGTTTGTCCCTTAACAAGTAATTCAACTAAGCTTTTCTTAAGCTTAGAACAAGATCAATATATTATCTTCAAGATCAATATATTGTCTTGGGCATTTCAGGTTTGAAAAATTGGAACAATATATAGATTCTTCATAATGGCAAACAACTTATTTTAATATTTCTATGCAATCAGAGATTTGTTAGATTGAGAGAAGGGACAAAATCATCTTTATATTTAGTTCTGAATTCTCTCTATATATATTTTATATTTATGCGTGGAGAATTGCAGCAAACAAAGTGTACACTTTGCTTAGGAATTTCACTGCCTAGAAATGAAATGATTAAAAAAAATCTTCTTAAAATAATTAGAGAAAGATTGCTCCATAACACTACTATTTTCTGCCATAAAACATTTAACTTCTTGCTTATGTTTAAAGAATTTTAAATTTCAGATTTATCATAAATTGTTCATTAAAAAATTTTTTAATTGATTAGATCAAATAATGAATTAATTATTTTAATTAGTGAAGTTATGACATTGTTCTCAAATAGCGACAAAGGAAGTTCGGCAATATTCTAGAAAATTTTTGGCAGCCTTCCGACGTCCCCTCCCCACCGAGGGAAATCGGGGCGGCATTTGCCGTAATTTCTTCCTGCCCGGATCGAAGATCGACGGCGCGAGGTCTTTGAAATTTAAACCATCATACCCGGATCAAAGATCTACGGCATATGGTCTTCAAAATTTATAACCATCATACCCGGATCAAAGATCAACAGCGTATGGTCTTCAATTTAAAAATTCATCTCGCCCAGATCAAAGATCAATGGCACGAGGTCTTCAAATTCAACATACATCTGTCATTTTGTAATTGACTAAAAGGATTTATATTTTATTGCATATAAATTTATTTGATTGTATAAATCAAATTTATAATTAGAGAGGTACAGCAATAACAGATAAAAATTTGATTTTATTATCTTAAGAAATTAAGAGTAATGCCTTGTCTCTTGCATAATCCTATATAATAGAAATAAGAGTAAAAAGATAGGTTTATTGTGAAGCAAAAGGCTTACGGATATCAATATAATAGAAAGTTTTATTATGAAATAAAACAGGTAGTTTCATAAAGAAACGGGAGGACGGTGGAGGTTTCAAGGCAAAAAAAAATTACTTAAATAGGATTTAGGGAAGTTCACGTGAAGAACAACAGAACTTTGACGTCAGACTTCAGTGGAGGTTGTCGGAATTTGTCGGAAGCAAGAGGCCGGAAGTCAATCCGGCTTGTGGAGGCGAAGACTGTTTTAGTGTGCGGAGGCGGAGAGGGATCGCTCGACTTTGGATGCGTGGTAGGTAGTTAGAGAAGGAGAACAAACTTTTTTTTTTCGTTCGTTTCTTTCTCCTTTTATTAATCTCATCGTCCAACATATGCGTTGTTTTGCGAAGAGACGCGATGGCCGCCTATTTTTACAAGTTCAATTTTTTTTTTTTTAATCTTGATTTTAATAACATCATAAATTCATCGAGGCACGCCAACAAATGTATTGTTACCATCGGACATGTAAGATATCCAATATTCAAATTGAGTTCACTTTTGACTGTAAAACCATTTAGCAGATTTTTTTTTTATAAATGATTTTCAAGAGAACTTCCAAATTCATTATGGATGGAGTAGGGATTTGCATTTAGTCTTGCTATTATTTATTCAGATATATTTTATTTATTGCTGCAGGCTTGGTATTTTGTCATGAGCTCATTGAACTCTCTTTTTTTTAACTCAATATATTTCTATCACTTTTATAGGGAATGTTTCTATTTTAATATATGTAATCCCGTTCTTGCACCATGTCAGATGTTTAACTATCATATTTGTTCTATAAACCAAACGAGCTTTATTATCAATTTAATGTTTCGTTACTTTGATTCTCCAAGAGCTTGTCTTTTAATTTTATGACTAACCTCATATTGTTGATTTAAACAAATAGGAAGACATTTTGAGCAAGGTTCCGATTTCATTGCATCATCATTTTTTTTAATCATATACATTTCAAGCTTCGAAATTTGCTCCAAAAGATACTAAATCTCATAGCTCCTTTTTTTTTTTTTCTTCTTTTTTTATTAGTCAACATACATGAATAATAAAGTAACCAAGGAATGAGCCTCCCTTGTCTAATCAACTCCTATAACTAGCTTAATTGCGTAAACCTCTGAACTTTTCCCCGACCGTCCATCTATGCACAGGAAACTAGCCTCAGATAGAGCATATCGTCTTTGGACACTCATTTTTACAAGGTAGTTACTAAACATATTGTATCACTATAGGAGACTAGCCTGAGATAGAGCATATCGTCTTTGGACGCTCATTTTTACAAGGTAGTTACTAAACATATTGTACCACTATAGTTTAATAATCACTGTTTAGCATTAGAATTATAACAAAAAACTTTAACAACAACAACAACAAGCCTTTATCTCACTATGTGCGATCGGCTACATGAATCCTTTTTCTCCATCGTATCCTGTTAAGAGTCAAATTCTCATCTAATTCTAATAAAAAAATGTCATTTCTAATATTTTCTAACAAAGTTTTGTTAGGTCTACCTCCATCTTTCTTAAAATAAGTCAAATTAAATACATCTACTTTCCTAACCAAACCATCTAAGCAAGGCGTCGTTTTATGTGACCAAACCATCTAAGCAAGTCTCTCTAATCTTATCTTTCACTGGAGCTAATCCAACCTTTTCATGTATATGCTTATTTTACATCTTGTCTTTAAGAGTAAAGCACTCAGCCACCTGAGCATCCTCATCTCTACAACACTTACATTAATATTATGTTTCTTTTTTAATAGCCAACATTATGCACCATAAAGCATTCCAGGTTAAACCAACATCTTATAGAATTTTCCATTAAGTTTGAGGGGGACAACTCTATCACACAACAAGCCCGATGCATTCGGTCACTTCAACCATTCAACTTGAATTATACTAATAATATCTCCATCTATTTCACCATCACTCTGAACTGAACAATAGACCCAAGATATCTAAAATGTGTACTCTTATTAATGACTTGATCACCCAAAGTCACAATCACCCACTAGAACAATTATTATTAAAATTACACTCCATATATTCAGTTTTAGATCTACTCAAACAAAAGCCTTTAGAATCTAAGGTTGACCTCCATAATTCATGTTTACCTTCAACTCCCTCTCTAGTCTTATCAACAAGAAGAATATCATTAGCAAAAAGCATACACCAGGATACAACCTCTTGCAAATGTCTAGTGAGAACATCCATGACTAAAGCAAAAAAGATATGGAAAACACTTAGTCAAACCACCTTGTGTTTGAACACAAGTAACAGCTCATGCATACATACCCTTAATGACTTAAATATAAGCATTATTAACCCTTTCTTTACTAGAACTCTCCATGGCACTTCTCTTTAAACTTTATCATATGTTTTCTCTAAATCAATAAATATCATACGTAGATCCTCCTTATTCTCTTTATACTTCTCCGTCAAACCTCTCAATAAATGTATAGCTTCCATTGTAGACCTACCCGGCATGAATCTAAATTGATTTTGAGCAACGTCAGTTTCACACCGCAACCTATGCTCCATAACTTAATTATTCTATAATTTGCAAAATATTGTGCATCACCTTTATTCTTAAAAATAGGAATCAACACACTTATTCTCCATTCATCTGGTATCTTTTTAGTCTTCAAAATAATATTAAAAATTTTAGTGAGCCAAAAAATTCTTTCATCTCTCAAGCATTTCCACACCTCTATTGGAACATTATCAGGTACAACAATTATAACAAAAAACTCATTTAGATAATTTTTAATCATAGACCTTAGAAATAATGCATAAAGATCAATTTTTGGCCCATTCAATTTAGAGAAAGAAGAGGTTCCGGCAAGCACAAGGACTGCCTAATCTGCAGACGGTTATAAGAAAAACTAATTGGTGAAATATAATAATTCAGTAAACAAATGAAATATTATTCATCTGTACCAAGCCTCAACATGCTCTACTTATTTAAAACATTCCTCTTAATAATTAACAATTAAAAGTGACCCACCACGTGGATTTGTTAAGAAATGAACAGACTAAAATTCAAAATAAGTAGGAGCATTATACATTATGCAGTAACTAATGCAGAAGAATCAGGTTTCATGCTTAATCATGTTATAGTAAAAAGGATATATGTTCAAGAGAATTAAAATAACAAATTCACGGAGTACTACCTCATCAGGCAACACGCCATTCTTTTTCATATCCTCGTATATGCTAAGGGCAAATTCCAAATCACCATTCTGACTGCAGCTATTGACAGCAATTGTGTAAACATCAGGAGTGCCTTTTATGTTATATAGACGAAGCATTTTGTACACTTCGCGTGCCCTTTTGGCCTGAAGGATCATAGGTCAGCAGTATCAATGCTGACAAAAGTCAGATATTGGAAAATAGAATAAAGCCAAGACTAGACATTATTAAAAAGCCTAAAATAGTGTGTATAACCTGCCACTTTCAAATAAGAATAATACCTGACCAGCTTGAATACAAGTTTTCACCAGGGCACCAATAGTGACATGATCAGGGTCTATTGGTTTAGGTTCTGCTCTCATCTCAGCTAAGACATCAAAAGCACGATCAAGTGCTCCTGAACGACCGCATGCTGTGATTAGTGCATTGAATACAACTCGATCTGGTTGCACATTCTACTGCAGATAAGACTTTGTTAAGCTGGAAGCTATTACAACACCTCAAGTCAGTCAAATGCAACTGAGGAGTTATAAAATGCATGGGCTCAAAAATTTATGAGATATCAGTATCAGACCTTGGATCTCATAATTCCATAAGCACCAAATGCTTTGGCAACTTGCCCAGCTCTGGCACAGCCATCGATCAGTGCACCATAAGTATTGACATTCGGCTCAACTCCAGCATTAACCATTTCGTGAAAGACCTTTAAGAAGAAAATTTAAGATTTTGATGAAAATGACAGATAAAGGAATTGCAGGAATAAACAGTGCAAAACTTAATAAATATCAGTTGGCGTCCATTCTTCATAAATTAAAATTGACGCTACCGGATGACGAATCTAGCAGTAATAAAGGTGCCCAAAGCTTCAAAATGTAACTCTCAAAACCAAATTAAACTAGTTAAAGTTAATGATACATATAGTTGAGGTATGAGAAAAAAAAACTAAAGCAGCAGAAAAAGGGCTCATAAAAGATCATAGATAAACCAGTAAAACAGGTAATAAACTTCTTTAACCATCTTCAAAATAAAATGCTAGTTATTTAGAAAGACTCAAATTTAAAATGCAACTGCACCAAAGCTAGGAATTGACATAAATTAGCATACAGACATGTAGGCCCAAGACATAAATCTCCAAGTTTAGTACAGGAGGCTAAATCATATCACATGCCAACCACATTTCAGAGGCCTAGAAGCTGAATTTCATAGGCATAGTCCGCTAATCTTAGGCAAATTGAATGCCTTGTGTAAATTCATAACATGTGCCAGATTCCCATGAAGGATATCTATACTACTATTATAAAAGTGGCATCAGTTTCTTCCCAAACAAAATCCTGACCTTTCATTTAACTCTTATTACTTTAAATCTCAACCATTCAAATTTATCCATTTCAATTTAATTAGATTTTACATAAAAATATTTAAATAATAATGTAATAATTAATTAATTAATTACTATAAATTTTTTATTTTCAAAATGTCAGTTATGAAATTTATAGAAGTTTAATAGTCATTAAAGAATAAATGTCAATTAATAAATTATAATGCTAGCTTCACAACAATTATCAAGATTTTGAAGTTTGTATTCATTAATTATACTTGTTGCGCATCAATTATCAAGATTAATTATAATTATTAAAATGTTTAATTATTTTATAATTTGAATTATGAAAATTACTTTCAGTATTGATTTTTTAAATTCCGTTGTAGATAAATTATATAATTTTAAATTTTAAAAATATTTAATGTGATTTATTAATTAATTATAATACAGTAATTAACTATCTAATTAATTTAGATTTTTTATTTTTGACCTTTTGGTTTTGAAAGCTAGAGCATTTATAATTATTAAGGAATAAATATTAATTGATGAAATGTATTATTAATTATTTGATGGAAATTTAGTATTTTAATTTTTTAAGCTTTTAAATTTTAATATGAACTACTCTTTTTATTTCTATCATTCTGCTATACCTATTAAATTGGCTCTTTGTTTATATCAACTTCAATAATCCATTAGTCACCAAAATTAAATATTAAAAATCCTATAAATTGATATTTCTCACTTGAAACTTTTAACAACGCTTCAATTCTTTAAATATTTATTATTCTGCAACACCAACTAAATTATTCATTTTTTAATTTTTTATCAATTTCAATGATCCATTCATGTTCAAATCTAATAAAAGAATGATATTAAAGTTAATTGTAACTGTCCAATAAATTCAAATATCTCCCTTGAAATTCTAAATTGTAACTTTCAAATATGAGAAAAGTAATATTCTATTAAATTAGCCCTTTTTAATTATCAAAATTTAATCAAAAATCGTCCAGCACATTAAATTTTGATTTCTCCCTTGAAATCTCTAACAAATGTCCAATGTGGCCGCCCCATCTCTCGTTCATCTCATTCATCTCCGACATCTCCGACAGTATCTCCTCGAATTCTTTTCAATTTCTCTCTTCAAATTCTAAATTGCTCTTAAACTTTCAAATTGAATTGAGTATGAGGTCACTTTTTTAAGTTTGTATTTGAATTTATAATATTCAAGAGCTCTCGCTCATTCTCCGTTTCGACTACCCTTGCAAAATCATCTTCTCCTTAACACGAATTTGGTTACATCAAAGTTTTCTCCCAACAAGCTCCCATTTCGACATTATCATATACTCTTGGTTGTTAGAGTTTCATAAATTTTATAAGGAACAGAAAAATTTTATGTTATTCTTTAGTTGAAGATAAGTGTCACTTCAACTAAAATAAACTTGAATTTTTTTTTAAGTAATTTTTTCATACCATTGTTACAAAATTTTTCCGTTTTATCAGATTGACTTTGATTCCTTTTCAATTTTATTTCTTTTTTCTTTTTTTTTAACTTATATGTGTTTTTACATCTGCATTTTCTATTCTATCTTACTAAAATATTTATTAATTAGTCAATCGCATTACTTTATGTTATGCATTAATCTCATTGCTTATACAACAACAATATGAACATCAAGCATTTATCTCACTACAGGTGGTTGGCCTTTTTCTTCATTATGTCCTGTTAAGAGCCAAATTCTCATTTAAATATAATAAAGAAATGTCATTTCTAAAACTGTTAACATAATATTGATTTAAAATTTGCCTCCTTATAGTGCTGGCAAACGTTTTTTAGTTATCTTAAATATTATTGTTCAATAATAGATATTAGTTAATAGGACATTCTTACTAAATATTTTTTATTTCTATTTATATAAGAAATACATTTCTTATTTCAAAATTTGTTGGTATTTCAAACTTATTTTGTTGATTCTAATCAATTGCTTTAGATAAATATCTTATCACTGTCTGTATTGTGGATATCATCACCTTGATTGCTGATGTGGGTGCTATAGTCATGATCGCCATTCCTTCAACTATTCCCGAACAAATTATTCTACTGGTTGTTGTTGATGTTACCTTCTTCCTGCATCAACTCATTTTGATTTTTCTTGATTATATTTATTAAGATGTAAAATTATTTTATAGAAGCATTACGCAATACAATTATAATTCATTATATTTTTGGTTTGGCTCCTAGCGCTATCATTGCTTCACACTCTTTGAATTTGACAATTTTAATGAGTTTGAGGTTTAGATTCGATCATATTTATTTAAAATTTATTAATTAAAAACATTATTTTAAGTTGATGATTTTGACAATTTTTGAAAGCCAATATTATATTTTTATTGATAACTAATAATTTGTAGGTTTAGTTTTAGTGATTTCAATTGATATTTGATGAATTCATTTGGCTTGATGATTTTGAAGTGATTCAAACCTAATTTGATGGTCTAAAACTGAAATTCAAAAAAAATTTGGGATTGTTGTAATAAATTTTGACTAAACGTAATTATTTTCAACAATATATAAATAATTTTAAAAGCATAAAATCACTATATAAATTTTACTCCTATTCAAACTTTATTTATTTTTATCATGTAATTTACTTTTAGTTCCACTTTAATATTATTTTAAATTTAGACATATAATGTTTATAGTTTAGAGGTAAGTAGTCCTCACAATCGTATGACATATTTTATAAATTATGCTCAAAGACTTTCCATCCTCTTATGAAATATCAAACTTTTTTGTTTCATAATTTCTTTAGATCTATTGGATCTAATAGTTTAAAATAATGCTTGATTGTTGAAAATTAAGTATCAGCATATTTTGATAGAGCCCAACAAAATAATAATTTATGCTTAAACTCCCTCATATAAGATTCTTAGAAACATTTTTAGTGTTGAAGTCTTGATTTTTTTTATTTATATTATATTTTATATTTATATTTTTCCATATTACTTCAATAACATTCTAACCTTTAATGATAAAAATTTAAATATTTATATTAAAATTTTAGGTATGTAATAGATAGGTCTTCTTTAAATTTAGTTCAAATAACAATTAACTACATATTTTTATATAATAATATTATTAATTTTTTTATTTTAATGATATTCTTATTTATTTTTAAGACCCAATAGCGTGCACTAAGTGCACGTGCAATTAAACTAGTTGGAGAAAAATAACCTCATTCTTTCAAGTAAACCTTAAGAATAGGAAATTTTAATCCATTAATTCGTGTACATTGCATGTAAATCTTATCAAGTAAATGTTAGACCGGTCCATTGGACCGATCCAGCCGGTCCACACGAGACCAGCCCAGGCGAACAGAGGTGGAAGTTCCACCTTTCCCGCGAAGGCCGAGCGGACTACAAATCCCCACATAATTTATTAAGAAGGATTTTTTAGAAAGTTTAGGAGGGAATTTGAATGCATGGACTGTTTAGAGATTTCCTTTTGACTTGTATGCATTAAGTAGTTTGTTTTCCTAGGGTTAGGGCATCTTGAATTTGGCTGAATTTGGGATCGTTTAGGTTTAGGTTTCCTTTGGGTGTCTAGAGAATTTGGGAGAGATCGATCCTCCTCTTGAATTGAATATCAACTGTATCTTGCTATTTTCTTTTGTATCTTTGATAATTGCAATAAAAATTATTTTTTTTCTGATTTTCATTGGAGTTTGGAAGCGTTTTCTTGCTGTTTTCTGAAGATTGTTAGGAATTACTTGAGATCTTCAAGTGTTCCTTACCAAATTGGTATCAGAGCTGTCTTTGGGACCTTTTAATAGCTGTTTTGGTGAATTTCAGTAGTTATTCTTGGGATTTCGAAGAAGAAAATTGCTATTATTGAAGGTCGAAGTCCGGATTTTTATTTCTACAAAAATTCGGGCATCAATGACGGCCAAGAAAATGGATGTGTTGGAGGAACGCCTCGAAGTGGAGATTGGACAAATGAAATCTTAAATTTCAAATCTCCAAACTCAAGTTTCATATTTAATAAAGATGTTTTAGCCATCCATTATAAGTTTGATTCAAATTTTTCAATCTTGGAGGAGGCATTGAAGAAAGTGCTCGAGGGTCAAACCAAAATATCGCCGTCGGAGGCGAGGGAAGGCGTTGATAGCCATGGAGATGGGAAAAACCCTAAGCCAATCAGGCAAAGGGGAGATCAGGAGGTGGAGACTCGAATGGGAGAAGAGAAAATACCTCTCATAAAGTCTATTTCTAAGGAGCAGCCGGGCAAAGGGTATGATGAGAGGCGTGAGGAGTTAGGGCAAGATCGAAGATGTACTGACTTGGAGAGGAGAGGGCCGATATTGGAAAGGGAAAAGGGTAATTATGATCAAGGGGGGCTGGATTTGAAAGGGGAAGAGTATGTTATGATCCAAGGGGTACTGAATTTGAGAGAAGAATGTTGGAATTTGATGAAAGGCTGGGGTATGAACGTAAAAGGGATGATTGGGATACTTGGGGGGAAACCACCCCCTTGGGGAATGGGAAATTATGGAGGGAACAGAGGGAACGGAGGCGATTCGAGGGTGAGGAAATTGAAGATGTCAATCTTTGAGGGGGAGATGCGCACGGGTGGATCTTCAAGGTTGAAAGATATTTCGTCGTCAATGGGTTGACAGCTATGTTGCACTGATACACTTATTTATGAAGGCATGGTGTATCTGATACACCTATACACGGATACACCTCCGACACGGCACTGATACATGTCGGATAAGCCTTTGTCATATCCAATTAAAATACTATTTAATTTCAAAAGGACATGCGTATCGGATACGAGTGTCCATTGAAAAACAAAAAAAAAAAGAAAAAAAAAAGACCCGTCGTATTTACTTCCGTGGATACGAGCGAGATTCTCTCATTTCCAAGATGGATTTGAGTCTCTTAATGATATGGGAATATTAGAAATTGCTAATCTTTCACTTGATGAGCCTGAATTATAAGTTATGATATTTATTAAATATGATATAGAAGTTCAAAGACATACCACTGAAGAAGCTAATCATATCATTCCTTCTATTGAATAGTTAAAACTTCATGTGCTAGACAATTTATGTTTATGTTTATGTTGTTGTACTAGACATTTAATGCTTACTTTTATTTTGATATTATAAACTAAAAAGCTACAAATGATGTTACTTTCATTTTTTGTAATGTCACATATTATGCTTTGATTGTTTTCTTAATTTTTATATATGATTTATAAATTCTAATGTCGTGTCCGCGTCGTACCTGTATCCTATATTTTTAAGAATTGGCGTGTCTCGTATCCATATTGTGTCGTATCCGTATCGCCGTATTCGTGTATCAGTGCAACATAGGTTGACAGAGAAGGAGAAACTGATGGTAGGAGACCTATGTTTGGAAGGGAAAGCTTTGGCTTGGTACCAATGGAGGGACATGCGACGATCCATATTGAGTTGGAGGGAGTTCAATAATTGTTTGATAGAACATTTCCGAACCGGCAGGGGATAAGACTTCTACGAGCACTTCTTTGACTTGACGCGAGATGGTTCAATAATGAGTACCGGGAGAGGTTCGAGTACCTTGCTAACTGATTGAACCGCCTTTTTGAGAAAGTGCTAGAGGGGAACTTCATGAAGGGATTGACACCAGAGATCTAGGCAACGGTTAGAATAATGAGGCCTCGTGACTTGGGAGAGGCTATAGAGCTGGCTCAATTGGTAGAAGATTAGAGGCACCTCGAGAGAGAGATAGGAGGCAGCAGCTCAGGAGGCCCGTACACGAAGACCACCACCTTATTGAAATCCAAGGAGCCAACACCGGATACTCTTCGAGGGACTTCGAAGGAAAAGACTGCAAGAGGAAGACCTTGGGACAACTTCAAGAAGCTCACAGATACGGAATTACATGAGAAGATGGTGAAGGGGCTCTGTTTCAGATATGACGAGAGGTATACGCCTGGTCATAGGTGTAAGGACCGAACTTTTTAGGTTCTTACCATTTGTGATGAAAAAGGAATGGAGGAGGGTATCGTCTTTCTACCTTACGAACAAGATGGATCTTTGAGAGGGAAGTATTGTTAGACCGGTCCAGCCGGTCCACATGGGACCGGACCAGGCAAACAGAGGCAAAAGTTCCACCTCTCCAGCGAAGGCCGAGCGGACCGCAAATCTCCACATAACTTTTTAGGAAGGATTTTTGAGAAAGTTTAGGAGGAAAATTAAATGTAGGGACTGTTTAGAGATTTCCTTTAATTTGAATTGTATGCATTAAGTAGTTTGTTTTCCTAGGTTTAGGGCATATTGAATTTGGTTGAATTTGGGATCTATTAGATTTAGGTTTCCTTTGGGCTCTAGCGGCGTCTAGAGAATTTGGGAGAGATTGATTCTCCTCTCGAATTGAGGATCAACTGTACCTTGCCATTTTCTTCCATATCTTTGATTATTGCAATGAAAATTATTGTTTTTTCTGGTTTTCATTGGAGTTTGGAAGCATTTTCTCGCTGTTTTCCGAAGATTGTTAGGAATTACTTGAGATCTTCAAGTGTTTCATATCAGTTAACAGCCTGATTCAGGCTACAACTAAATGTCAAACGGGAGAACAGCATATCCTTATTACAAATATGGATGTACATAGCAAGAAGTGCAAATGGGCATCTTAATAACTATAAATGGTACTGTTTCTCTAAACAATATATTGCTACCATAGTTGTAGAAATGAGTAGGTTAACATACTTCAAACATGGCGTCAACCTTTCCACATTTCCCACATGATGATATCAGAGTGGTGTAAAGTTTACAATCAGGTTTCAGCTTAGCCTCCTTAATTAGCAGCATCACTTCAAAAGCTCCTGAAAAAAAAATGCAGAGATCAAGGATTTAAAAATTCAAAATGGCTGTAAATTAAGATTACTCAAGTCTGCTAAGGTGCAGATAAATGAATTACCATCAAAATCCTGTGAGTTTGCACAGACAGATAAAAGCATGTTAAATGTGCTCAGCGTCGGCTTGTTGATAAGTTTACAAAAGCGAAAAGCCTCTTTGACTTTCTTTTGGGTCTTACAAGCATATAGAAACCGTGTGTGATGGACCTAAGCAACAAGAAGAGACAAATAAAGGGTTCATTTGGCTGTTTGTAAATGGAAAATATATTTTAGAAAAATGATGATTTCATTCTCACTTATTTTGAGTGTGAAATGAAACCATCAAATTTTGAAGGTGATTTGGAGTTTAAAACCAATATTGATTTCTAACTGCAAGCATTCAGATGACTTAATCTGCTCAATTCTTTCATTTTTCAAAACATATTGTAGAAATCCTAGCCATCCCTTGATGCTTGAATTCACGGCCAAGATGGGAATCTGTGGGAGGCTTACCTAGATCATGCCGATCTTAAATCCAAGCCGTCCCTTGACACTTGATCCGACAGCCAGGATGGGAATCCATGGGAGGCTCACCTAGATCACGCCGATCTCCTTCTATATTTGGATGGCTGATTTAAGAATGATTATATTAAGACAATTATGCATGATTATGTAGTTATTTGTTTCTTTATTAAGACATCTTATATAGATCTATAAATATGGATAACTTTTTATGATAAAATTAAGTCTTTCCCACTTAAATTTTTTGAATTTAACATCGTACCAGAGCCTTCATTGCCTTGGCCGGAATTCTGAGTTTTTTTACTGTTGGACTTTCATAAGGGAAGGCCCGGTCTTTCCTTCATAAATGAAAGGGAGTGTATTCTGATTTGTTCGTTCATGCATATGTCCAATCGAGAGTGGGAGAGTGCCTCATCCTGCGGTTTCTTCGTTTGATCGAGAGAGATGAACATCTAGTACATCTCGTTTGGAGGAGTCGAGCAAGAACCCCGCCGTCTCTGCGTTCGATCTAGAGATACGAACGTCTCGTAAACCCCTCTCCCATGTATGCAACCGAATGGGACAGGAGAGGCATGCGGCCAGAAGATTCTGCATGTGTGCCTAAGTGCTGATTGAGCGGGATTGCATTTAATCCTGAGTGTGATCAAGGGTGAGCCGGTTCTTGCATTCTGCTTCCTACTCGTGGGCATCCAAAGCAGCCAAGCAAATGAGCTGCATGCAGCTAGCGAAGGCACACAAGACCCCTCACGTGCGTGCCTACTTGGGGGCCGAACTGAATGAAAAAAAAAAAGGATCAAGAGATGGAGTAAGCAGGAACTGCGTACGTGTGTGCCTAAGAAGGGACAACCGACCCTCGTGCGTGTGCTGAAGTCAAACCAAGCAAGGAACAAATGGTTGAAGAGTTATTGTACATGCCATCAAATCCTCCACTCGAAGAGCCCCTCCTTGCCCCAAATCACAACCACTTCTGCATATTCCCGATCCGCTACCCTTGAATATGGGAGATGTACAAGACGGCCGAAGCATCCTTCTAAATAGCAAAAGAAGTCAACCTCTCTCAAGATCTCCACCACCGGGACCAATCCCTCAAATCGAATGAACGCCACTTTGTAACCTACGTTCTCACCTTCTTCACTATCGCTAACAGAATCATTATTGAGAATCTTGTCGGTCGAGTTTGAACTAAAGTCAGTTTGTTGAATTCGAAGTTCGCTGATGGAATGGTCCTGATATGTGGAGTTGACCAGGTGATGCGCGTGGTGGGGAAGAAGATGACTTTCTTTGTGGTAAGGTAGTTCACTGTTATAGTCTAGTGCATGCTTAAGGTGACTGAAGAGTTAGTGAGCATGCATATGGTGAAGTACACTACTTCCCTAAAAAGAGAGTCGGTCGTCGATATCAAGGGTGAGGCTAACGAGATATTAGAAGCACTTTATCTAACCCTGAAGGAGTTGGCGCTTGCTGGCTCTCCAAGTTCTCACCACAAGCCTTGATTGCAAGAATTCTGAGGAATATGAGTTCCCACCACCGGCCTTCATTGTCGGAATTCTAAGGAATCTAGATTCCCACAATCGGTCTTCATTGTTGGAATTCTGAGGAATACTGGTCTTTCCACCAGCCTTCATTGTCGTAATTTTGAGGAATATGGGTTCCCACTACTGGCCTTCATTGTCGGAATTTTGAGGAATATCGGTTCCCACCACTTGTCTAGATTGTCGAAAGTTTGAGGACATTCGTGCATCCAAGGCCGAGGAGAGATCGAGCGGGAAGGTTCCTCTTGCGTGCGATGTCCAGAGTTGACCTAGCAGAAGCGAGCACAGGACCTCCTCCTGTGTGTGTTTGGAAAGAGCCAAGAGTTTCCTCTCATGCGGGAGCAAGGGTGCAAGACGTGCACTCTCTCTTACGATTAGACCAGAGGGATCAAAGGCTTTGTGTGCACCTGTACTGGCCTATCGAACAGGAGTTTATTCAAGTGGAGTTGGATGACCTGGGAAGGAGGAGATCTACGTGTTGAGTGTTGAGTCGCTAGAGACGTGTGTTTCTGCTCCTGTCCTTGAAGCTTGCCGCAACCCTAAAATTTTTCTTTTCTTTTTTGTTGTCGTGCCTGCAGGCCTTCCCTTGAGAACCGAGAGGGAGACGGACCTGAAGGATAATTAACTCACTATCCCTATTATCCCGCCACCGGCCTTTATTGCCATTTCTGATATCTTGAGGGCTTCTGTTCAACACAGCCTTCATTGTTGCCCCGCACCTTGCAGGCTTCATTTATATAGCCTTCATCGCTATCATTTGTCGATGTAGTAATGTTCAAACCTAACTCCTCCCAAAGTTTTCACCAAATGGAGGACTCTATGGTGCACCAAAGAACTTTATAACTCTACTTTTGTGTGACTAATTACCAGGCTCTGAATAACAAATTTGTATTCCCCTAGCTTGAGGAGGAGTGTTAAAATCCCATCTATCCCTCGACACTTTATCCCACTGCTAGGATGGAAATTTGTGGGAGGCTTACTTGGATCATGCCAATCTCAGCCATCCCTTGACACTTGATCAAACGGCCAGGATGGGAACCCATAGGAGGCTCACCTAGATCACGCTGATCTCCTTCTATATTTGAGTGGTTGATTTAAGAAGGATTATATTAAGGCAATTATGCATGATTCTGTAGTTATTTGTTTCTTTATTAAGACATCTTGTATAGATCTATAAATAGAGATAACTTTGTATGATGAAATTAAGCTTTTCCCTCTACAATTTTCTAAATTTAACACATATTTCCTAACAAAATGAGCTCTTAAGTCACATTGAAGATAAGGACTAAAACAAAAAGACAAGGTGGAGAAAAAACATGATACCTTGTCCATATCCAGAAGCCCCTTTCTTTCCAAACTCTCCAACAAATCTAAACAGTCTTTTAATCTAGATGCAGCATTTCAAGTGATTCAGAGACATACTTTCACAGAAGAAAGCTAGTAAAAAATAAAAAATGTATAAACTTATAAATGGTCTTAGTTTAACTCATCTGAAATTTTTGAGATTGCTCCTTACAAAATAGTGCATTTTAACAAAAAAAATCTGCAAAACCATGCTCATATTCTACCTCGCATCCCTTAATAAGCATTCATAGGTTCTTAAGTAACTTTCCAGACTGCTTGAATCTTTTACAAGTCCTCCATTTGGTTGAAAGAATCTAGACAAGGGTTTGTTATCTTTTTTGCACATGAAACTTCTATCAATATCCTGTATGGATCTACAGCCATCGGTTAGTCCCTTCTCATTACTATTGAAAGTTTTCTTGAAGCACATAAAAAGGGCCTGTCGTTCTGGAAGATCAGAATTTGCTGCAATAAATTATTAAACAAGCAAATCAGATCAAAAGTAAAAGCATTTGTCATAACTTTAGTGAGCAGAGGCAATATAAATTTGCAATGATGGATAACATATCGAATTAGCAAGCATAAGCTGAGCTTAACCTGCAGGTTTTGAAGAACCTTTCTCAAGGACTTCTGCCCTCTTCACAGAAAGCTTTAAATCATAATAATCACTGCCATTCTGAAGAATGAGATTGAGAGGTTTCTCGTACAAGTTATTGAAACACGATAGAGACCTGACCTCAGATTGTTCTTTACCGCAATCATAAGCCTCTTCAGTAGATATATGATCTGCATTGAGGTTTGAATCCAGAAGCTTACTTCCATTAACTATATGTCGCTTTGTCCTATCATAATAATTTTGATTGAATTCTCTCTGCATGCTCTTCACTGGGACCACAAAGAAATTAGATATATGAAAAGCCTTCAAAGAGTGCACACCGCTATCTGAAAGACCTTTTTCTAGCTTTTCTGGCATGATGTCTGACTCATCTAAAACAACACTACCTTTCTCCCTTGATTCTACTTGGCCAATAATCAAAGGACCCACTGAACCACCAACTTTGGTTTGGACCAACATGCTAGACATTGGGAACAAAGTAAACTTTTCATCAACTGGATGCAATTCCTTATTTAATACATCCAGAGATAACCCTGTTATCTGAGGGTTCAAGAGTTCACCATCATCACAAACGAAGGAATGATCCTTTGTTGAAGAAATAACTTTCAGCGCTCTAGAAGAAAAGTTCATTCTATCACAAATAGAAGGCAATTTGCTAAGAGATTCACTTGATAAAGCCGGTTTCCCAATGCATTCCTGCAGTGGAATGATGGTATCTTCAGACATCTCACCGCATACCAAAGCATCAGAGATTTCCTGTTGCGAACACAAAGGATATATAAAGATATGATGATAAGTTAGATCAAAGTGTATAGTTTAGAGAACAAAATTCAAAACCCTAATTACCGAATACCGATTGGGATAAACTTTAAATAAAGCATACATAGTCCATCAAAAGCATGGCTGCATTTGGCAAGCACAGAGAAGTGTACATGTAGGCAGACAACAAACAACACCATGCTCAAGCTATCAAAAGCAATGTAGAGAAAAGCATCAGGACAGAGAGGTAGCCGAACGAGAATAAACAGTTGCTACACTGTCCATAACGAACAGCGATGACTTGATTCTAAAACTAGATAAAGTTAAATGAATAGTGGATAGCGTATGAAGACAAGCAACAAATGTAATCGATAAGATTAAGAAAATTCAGATGCACCATTAACAGGAGCCAAAATGGTGAGGAATAGCTACGTCGTATTAACAGTAACATCCACAGGACAAAAAAGGGAGTCAATCATTTATGATTGATATGGATTTCACAAAGGAAAAAAAGTTATAAAAGCAATTAATTTTGACATAAAAGCTTCCTCATTTAACTTTGGGCACAGTTATTACAACTTTTGTTTTTTTTTTTCATCCGACTTTCGGAAGACTGAAGTAAGAAAACTGACCATTATATAGGAATTAAACTATAACATACAAATATACAATACAGTAATTGAGTAAATTACTCAACCATATTTGCCCTGATAAAGCAAAAAATAATTTTGTCAATATTTATGGTTATGCTAATAATTAAACATATTTCTACCCTAACTGACAGGCATATGTGAAATAAAAGCCTAATTAAATGCAAGTATATCACATTAGACATGTACACTTGAAATAATCCTGACCTAGCAAATTTATCTTCTCATGTCGTTTTCGGTACTAAAAGACATCAATTAGCATAAATTACAAGTGATGTAATTAGTAAACCACAAATTATAAAAACTCACCTGATTGTCAATTTCAATGTCACAGTCTTTTACTTTATTATGATTTAGGTTGACCAAGTTGTAGCCATTTATAATGAGAAGAACATAATCGAAAAGCAATCTCTCATTTAAACATAAGCAATGAAGAATAAAATGATGATTTCAATGATTCCAACCCTTCAAACTTCCCTCACCCCTCCTCACTTGCTTCGAAGTATATATCATTCCACCTGAGCTCCAAGTTGAAAATGGGCATAAGGATTCAAAGGTAGAAAAAGTTGGTGTCAATATAGCCCCTATTTGGTTGGGTTGAAAATTTACCTTGATCAAATCAATTTTTAGCTCAAATCAAAAGCACAAATCGAGCTAAATGAGTTCAGCTAAAAGGCAAATTTTTGTCTTAGTTCAATCTTATATATATATAAAATGATTTTGAGATGGTTATATTCAAAGTTGAGCTGGGTTGAATTTGAGTTGATTCAAGCTGAGCTAACTAAAAAATGAATCAGTTCAAGCCAGATGCCAATTTAAGCCAACTATATGTCTTCTAGCCAATTTTGAGCCAGGCTATATATATTTAGCCAATTTCAATCCAGGGGTGGATCAACTAAAAATTTGATCATTCTCGCCGCTAATCTTTGGAATGGTTAAGAACTTTTTTCACAAGTTTGGACATTATATAATAGATCAACTTCACATCTATTACTAGAATGGGTAAGAGTGCAATGAATGCAATTATACCAATTTACCTCAAATACAAGCCTGTATCAACAATTCCACGAGCAAGTCAGAAAATGGTGACAACAGCACTATTATCATTGAAGCATGAAATAATTTAGGACCAAATAAAGACTTATAACTTAAACTGACACATCCTATACTTACTACAAAACACAGCTGATCTTTAGTTCCATTTTTAATTTTTAGCCATTCCATGGAGAAAATTTGAAATCACCAATAAGGCAGTTCAATTGAATGTGGATCATATAACAATGTTCATATGGCAATGTGTGACTTGCTTCAACTATGAACCCTAAACATATAGGTAATAGGCAGCCACTTACATATCAAAGCTCTAGAAACATCCATACATAACATATGACTAAACTCAATACGCTCGAGTGCCTTTGTAATTTTCTAGTTTACAATATATTTCTTCATCATGTCATCAACCCTCACTTTCAGATTAAAAAAAACTTTCAACTTCAAACAAACATTGTAGCAATAGAAACAACAATAAGCCCACTCTACAACATGGATAGGAGTGAACTCATCAAAGAGCATGCATTGGAATTGCTGCTCAAATTTGCTCAATTATGAGAGCAATCACTAAGATCATGACAACTGCAAATTAAATCAATCACACATACTCAGCCAAACTTTGGCTCTCATAACAACTTAAATGAGAGAGTGGATCACTAAAAGCTAAGAAGGTCCCAATATACCAGTGGATAAAAAAATTTGCACCAGTCGTCCAAACTTGATAACATCTTGGACTTTAACACCACTTGTCAAGACTCAAGAGCATGGACCACTAAGCCATAATTCGGATCTGCTGCACACGTGGCGAGACACCTATCTAACCAAAAACCTAAAGCCAATGTGTTAGAGTAAAGAACTAGTCCATCAACATTCAAAACCTTGCTCTATTACAATAAGTGGAACTAAACTCGATCACTTGCCTTCACAAACTGTGATACCTTAAATTATTTCGTATACCCTTGAAGCATTTGTGATCAAGTATTTTTTTTTTTTTTTCTTCTCATGCTTCTCCAATAACTATAGACATCAATTATATTATATCAAGGACACCGCAATTAGGAAACCACAAAATTAACAATACTGACCTGACTTCCAATGTCCTTGTCACTGCTTCCTCCTCCATTACGATTAAGGTGGATCAATTCAATCACTGCGAAGGCAGCAACTGTCGCGGCTATCACAATAACGGAACTCTGCAGGACGCAATCCTGGAATGTGACGCAGCGGGGAGAAAGGGTTTGAAACCCTAGCTTCCCGCGGACGGCTCGGTATCGGAGGCCCGAGGTTCTGAGCTGAATGCCGCATCCAAGGAATTCTCGACGGAAAAGACTATGTAGTTGGAAGCTGGGAGAGGCGGCGAAGGGTATAAGGCCATGGGGTTTGGCGGATAAGATCAAATCCATGGAAATAGGGGAAGGAGAAGGGGAACGGAGTGGATGAGTGGGTTGTAAAGCTCTAGGCTGGGAAGTGAGGAGAAAAAAGGATAAACCATCCAGCTTGATGGTTCTGGGACCACCTAGTGGCCGTTTCGCTTACATGGGCAGGAGCGGCAGGATGGAAAATATGAGCCATAAAGATTTGGCTAAATCTCATGGGCTTGGCTAATGTTTTGTTTGAGACAGTTTTTTAAAATTATTTTTTAAGTACAAAAATTATAAGAAAGTCTGAAGAAACCGAGAACACAGTTCTCAGCTTTCTTGAAACAAGAATAAAGAAGATAAGAGCAAGTGGACAAGACAACTCAGAGAAAGAAAGAATTATATTATTTCCTGTTAACCCTTTTCGTTACAGCCTAGAGCTCTATATATAGAGTTTAATAAACTAGATAGTACAACAAGTTACCAATCATAAAATGCCAAGTGGAAAATAAGTACAATAGTTTTATTTGGAATTCTGTTCTAATATCCCCCTGCAAAATGATGGTTCTTGAACAACCGTCATTTTGGAACGCAGTTGATGAAACCTTTTTGTAGATAAAGGTTTAGTAAGAATATCTGCTACTTGGTCAATAGTGCTGATAGGGAGTAGACGTATGTTATTGTTGATAATTTGATCTCGAACAAACTTTTGATCAATTTCAATATGCTTTGTGCGAGCATGAAAAACCGGATTGTTCGCCAAAGCAATCGCGGATGTATTGTCACAATGCATATCTGTAGGCTGATCAGGAGAAATTCCAAATTCAGCCAGAATACGTCTGAGCCATATGACATCAGCAGTCAATGCGGCAAGCGATCGGTATTCGGATTCAGTGGATGATCTTGCAACTGTAGACTGCTTCTTGACCGTCCAGCTAATGAGATTCTGACCCAAGAAAGAGCAGTATCCAGAAATTGATTTCCGTGTATGTGGATCTCCTGCCCAATCGGCATCTGAATAGGAATGAAGTAGAAGATTAGATTTGATAATAGGAATACCAAATTCTAACGTACCTTTTATATATCGTAAAGTTCTTTGCAGCATATAAAAATGAGAGGGCATAGGATTATGCATGTTTTGAGATAGTTGATTTATGCTAAATGCAAGATCCGGCCTCGTAAGAGTTAGATACTGTAATGACCCAATAATCCTCCTGTATAAAATCGGATCTGAGAACTCAGGATCCATTGGAATGTTGTCCGGAAGTCGAGTACAATTTGGATTTGATAACGGCTTGCAATCAGACATTTGAGCCTGTTGAAGAATACTCAAAGCATATGGTGTTTGAGATAAAAAGAAGCAGTTAGGCATGCGTTTAATTTGAATACCCAAAAACTCATTAACTTCACCCAGCTTTTTCATATCAAACTTTTTACTGAGTTTATGAATCATGGCTGAAATAGTATTATTATCATTACCCGTAATAAGAATGTCATCTACATATATAAGCAAGAAAAGTAAAATACCGTTTGAATTATAAAGAAAAAGTGAGGGATCAGCCTTACTGTGAGCGAATCCAAGAGAAAGAAGATGTTCAGTGAGTGTGTTGTACCATTGACGCGGAGCTTGCTTAAGCCCATAGATCGCCTTGTGAAGCAGACAGACGTAATCCGGGTGAGAAGCATCCTCAAATCCTTTAGGTTGTGTCATAAATACCTTTTCCGGAAGAATGCCATGCAAGAATGCATTGGCAACATCTAGTTGCTGAACAGACCACTGATGATGAATAGCGACGGTAAGAAGAATGCGTATAGTAGGTAGCTTGGCGACAGGACTAAAGGTCTCTGTATAATCAAGACCAAATTCTTGATTATTACCAAGAGCAACAAGACGAGCTTTGTGTTTGGCGATGGAGCCATCCGCATGATATTTTAACCGATAAGTCCATTTGCAACCTATAACAGGATTGCTAGAAGGTCTTGGAATAAGACTCCAAGTTCCTTGACGTTGTAGAGCAAAAAATTCTGCCGCCATTGCGCTTCGCCATTCTGGATACTTAATTGCTTCAGTGTAGCAGGTTGGCGTGAAGGACAGATTTGAGACAGTAGTGTGATGAGTAAGATTCATACGTTGAATAGGTTTGAGGGAGCCGGTTCGCATGCGAGTGACCATAAGATGATGAACAGGTGCGGGAATAGTGATAGAGTCATTAAATACTGGACAGGATGAGGTAGGCAAAGGTGAAGAATTCTGAGTAACAGGTATAGAACTTACGTTAGGTAGAGTTTGATTTTTATTGCTGGACTGATGAGATGATGGTATGAGCACAGAGTTAGGGAGAAGAAGAGCAGGCGGAATATCGGGATTGACAGAGATGGGTGGTGAGCAAGATTGTTTAGAGAAGGGAAATGAATCTTCAATAAAAGTTGTGTGGCGGGATATAATGATGCGTTTGGTTTGTGAATCAAGGCATTTATATCCTTTGTGCTGATCAGAATACCCCAAGAAGATAGAGGATGTTGCTTTGGGTTGAAACTTATGCCGTTTGTGCGAAGGTAGGAGAGGGAAGCATTCACATCCAAAAACGCGAAGATTACTATAATCGGGTTTGGTGTGATAAATGAGTTCAAAAGGAGTGCAATTATGTATGGTTTTTGAGGGCATTCGATTGATTAAGTACGCAGCAGTAGCCACGGCTTCCGGCCAGTAGATATAAGGAACAGAGGCGGTGGATAGAAGCGTCCTCGTGGTTTCAATTAGATGCCTATGTTTGCGCTCCGCGGCTCCGTTTTGCTCTGGAGTATAAGGACAAGATATTTGATGATTAATACCATGTGTAACAAGAAATTGGCGTAGTTTGTCATTAATAAATTCAGTGCCGCCATCAGATCGAAG
The DNA here is from genome assembly GCF_001605985.2 of Dendrobium catenatum. Classification (NCBI taxonomy): domain Eukaryota; kingdom Viridiplantae; phylum Streptophyta; class Magnoliopsida; order Asparagales; family Orchidaceae; genus Dendrobium; species Dendrobium catenatum. Next base: position 592,241 of record NW_021318952.1, on the reverse strand, counting down.
CATTCGTATAGATTGAGAGGTAAATTTTTCTATGCAGGTTTTAAAAGAAATAAAAATATTAGTAACTTCATCTTTAGTACGCATAGGAAAAATCCAAACAAAATGCGAGAAATCGTCAAGAAACAAAACGTAGTATCTGAATCCGTGAACTGATACAACCGGAGCGGGTCCCCATACATCAGTGTGAATTAGTTCAAGAATTCTTTTACTACGATGTATAGATTTGGGAAAAACTAGTTTATGACACTTAGCAGCATTACAGATAGAGCAAGAAAACAATTTTCTATTTATTTGAAGATGAGGATTGGAAGCAGAAATTGAAGCAGTAGTTCTTGAGTTGGGATGACCAAGACGTTGATGCCAAATTGACGTCAAGCCAGCTGCAGCAGAAAGAGCGTGAGTCGTCGTCCTCTTAGTTGTTGCAGGAATGGCATACAGGCCATTTTTACACGGTCCTTGCAACAGAACTTGATGAGTCGTCGAATCCTTGATGGTAAAACCAAATTTATCAAAAATTATTGAAATCCTGTTATCTTTAATTAACTGAGATATAGAAATAAGATTGAATTGAAATGAAGGAGAATGAAAAATCTGTGATAAAACCAACTTACGAGATGGGGTCGGTAACAATCCATCACCAGAGTGACTGATGTTAACCGATCGCCCATCACCGACAGTGACTGATTCATGGCCATGGTAGGGATTTGCTATGTTCAAGTTTTCCAGAGAATTTGACAGATGAGAAGATGCGCCGGAGTCCAAGAACCAGCTGGACGAGGCATTGTCGTTCGTGGTAAGAAGAGCTTTCTTGGACTGGGATGATGTCGAAGGAATGTACTGAGTGTTTAGTCGATGCCAGCAATTAGGAGCAGAGTGTCCCCGTTTTAAGCATATCTGGCAGGAAACCTGAGTATTTTCGTTGGGACGAGGAGGATGTTCATTACCAGACGATTGCTGTCGTCCGCGCGACCTGCGACCACGGCCACCTCGATAGGTGTAGAACGCCATTTTGGATTCTTGAAGAGCAGTTTCTTTTGCAACATCGGACGAGACATGTATTTCCTCACTGATCAACAGTGAGTAAAGACTGTCCAAGCTTACCGGATGGAGCATTGTGCGGATCGAGGTTTTAAACGATTGATAGGAATTGGGAAGACCCTGCAGGATGTATAGAACAACATCTTCATCGTCGACGGTAGATCCGGCAGCGGTGATTTGATCCACCAGAGATTTAATCTCCGATAGATACTGTGTCATCGTCTGATTCTTGAGAGAAATATGATGCAGGGTGTTCTTTAACTGAATGACCTTGGAGCGATTGGTAGCTTGAAATCTATGTTCAAGAACGCTCCAGATTTCAGCTGTAGTTGCCAGATTACTGACATGAGGAAGCACCGAAGGCGAGATTGTAGAACATAGCGCTGCAGCCAAATTTTGATCAATTAAGATCCATTTGGAACCGGCATTGTTGTTGGCATTGGATCCATCAGCAGGATGGATAACTGGATCGGGAGGAGGGATCGTGGAATCAAGAAACTTATCAAAGCCATTTGCCTTGAAGATCTTGAGTATCTGAGACTTCCAGAGCGGATAGTTATCAGATACGAGTTGTGTGGGAACGATGTGTTTGAGATTTGAGACCACAAACTTGAGGGAGGATGGTATGAAATGATCCTCCAACTGCATAGTTGTCGATCTATCGTCCGTTTGAGATGTAAACGAGTTTGCCATGACCACCTCTTCAGGCGACCAGATTCGCCGGCTCTGATACCATGAAGAAACCGAGAACACAGTTCTCAGCTTTCTTGAAACAAGAATAAAGAAGATAAGAGCAAGTGGACAAGACAACTCAGAGAAAGAAAGAATTATATTATTTCCTGTTGACCCCTTTTCGTTACAGCCTAGAGCTCTATATATAGAGTTTAATAAACTAGATAGTACAACAAGTTACCAATCATAAAATGCCAAGTGGAAAATAAGTACAATAGTTTTATTTGGAATTCTGTTCTAATATTCATAATTATAAAGATATTAAGAAAATCCAATATGCATAAATAGTTAACAATATATTATATAATAATGTTAGGATTGCTATATAATAATATTATGAGAAGTCTAGAAGTATATGAATCATTTGATAAAAAAAAATTATATTGATTCAATATAAAAGTTGATATATCTTAAAAAAATTATTTTGATCGGTCACAAATCTCGAGGCAAAACCAAGTTAATAACTTCCAAAATTAAATATAATACAATCAAACTCTGATTTCAGGAAACTTATAGTCAAACTGAAAGTCTCGAAAATACGAACCCAACGACACCAAATTCGACTTAATCCGAGCTCAAATAAGTCCAAATCACCCAAAGGACATTATTTGGAATGTTCAAACCATAATTTGGACTATCAAACTGTCTCCAAACATGGCATACTTATAGTTAAATCGAGCGGCTCGACGAGATAAATCCAACGACCCTCGTCGCCCGATTTCTGCCCAGTCACCAACTAACGCCGAACTTCTCCCCGACCACTGACTGATACTAGACTTACACTCAATCGCATACTTATGCTAAACTTCGACTAAGTTGTCGACTAAAGATGGACTTCTACCCGACTTCATGTTATTCTTGGACTTCCACCCGACAATAATTCTTCCGACCTCTGTCACACGCAGACTATGATCCCTTCGAACACCGTCACCTGAATAGGATCCTTCTGACCCCCATCACCCGGTGACTATGGTCTTACCGACCAAAGAGCAAATCAATACCGATTCTTCCAATTTCCACCATATAATGCAATCTATGTGATGTATATTTGTTACATCAAGCCAATGCCTTCCCTCCAAGGAAGCACCTCAGTTGTAATCGATCGACTGAAAACAATAGTGGATTCATTCAAACTGGGATAGGCCCCGTTTATTATTATTATTTTTTTTTTTTTGAGATTTTCAAGTAAAAATTTTGGTATATTTTATAGATATTGCACCCTCTATTCTTATCTCATTGTGTGCTAAATTTTCGTATAAAATTAAGACGTTAAACTATATATTTTTTTATCACCGCCAATATTTCATGATTCAACAAAAGTGATATTAAATTAATTAAGAAACATTTTAATATAATTGTATTTTTATGTTAAAAAGAGGTATATAAGAATATTTCTTATAAAATATAAAAAAGTAGTATATAAAATGCATCTATTAACTTTAAACAATGTATTGCTTATTTTAAAATAATAATAAGCATGTTTATAAAAAAATTAAATAGATATTAAATAAAAAACATAAAAGCGTAATTTGCTTAGCACAATCATCAAAGAAAGTCCAAATTCTTTTTCTTTGTCCTAACAAGTGCCAGCTCAGTGAAAAGAGTATGGGCTGGACGGCTGACCAATTTCAATTTGTACCTTTTCCGAATCGGCCTAATTCAACGCTATCTATGACCCGATGACCGTTTCTTCTACATTAACCGCCCCTTCCGCGGCTGACGTGACGAAAGCGATGACGTCACTCTTGGAACCATTAGCTGGTTGCCTGGTTATCGCAGAAAAATTAAGCAATTATATTTTCAGGACTAATAAAACTTCACGATTTATTTTTAAGAAAAATAAACTATATGAATAATTGTAGGGCTGTCAAAAATAGGTTTCGGGTTATCCGAACCCAATCCATTTTTGCAAACGAGTTAATTTTTTAGACACAAATCCGACCAGCTTCGGGTCTAGATCAACTCGAACCCGACCAATTCGGGTTTAGATCAACTCGAACTCGACCCACTTCTTGTATGTTTTACTAAAATATTTTTATTTAATTCAATTTATATAAACCTAAATCGAATTAAGATATGATTTACTTTAATCAATTTAAAATAAATCAAGCATAATTCAATTTGGGCAACATGATTTATTATCTTTTAGAAATAATATTTACTTATTTCATAACAATTATCTAAAACCCTCCTAAATCAATTAAAAACGGGCCAAATCATGTTGATTTCGGGTTTTTGGGTCAATCCGAACTCGACCCAATTTTAAAAACGGGTCAAAATCTCTAACCCGAACTGATTCGAGTTCGGGTTGACCCTTACCCAAAATTTTCTGTTCGGGTTGGATTTTCAGGTCGTGTCAAATATTAACACCCCTAAATAATTGATTAATTTAAATATTAAATTTATCTCAAAATAAATTTAAAAATTTTGAAATTAATTATAACAAAACTCTGATGAAAATAACATAATATATATTTGCTCTTAGCTATTTTTAGGATTGGTTTCAAATTAAATGTAAGAGGAATAAAATTTATTTTTATAATTTTTTTTGCAAAATATGTTGATCTGAAATTTTACTGTTGCATTACAAAAAAAAAAATCTGAATTGAAATAAGTATATGATACACAAATATGTAATTTTTTAGATAATTTTACATTCATAACATTAAAAATATTAAGATTTGTATATTTCATATATATCCAAAAATTATTATTTACATGCATACCACTCAAAATATCAATATATAATAATAAAAAGGGGGTTTTACATACATAAAACTTTATGTTATGTTATTTACATATCTAACACCTAAAACATTAATATTACATGACTACCTTCTCGTCGGTCCAACTTTCCTTCAAATTCTACCCTTTTATGTTGGTCTCATAACCCTTTACATGCTCTCAATCCCGTCGCCCTGCACTCACCACCCGGTGGAACTTTTATTTTATCCAGTGAACGTACGCTCCTCTACGTTCGGATCTAGGCAAAAAAAGCGGAATACCGAGTACCGAGTATCGAGTACCGAGTTGTACCGAGTTTTTTAAAAAAAAACTCGGTATTGCGCTGTTTTGATCTAAAACCGAACGTAGTGGAGCGTACGTTCATCGGATGTAATAAAAGTTCCCACCGGTGGCAACTAATTTTGTCTCCCTAATCTCCCTTCGTGAGTTTCTTAATTACATTCGAGCCTTCAATATTAGCTGAATCACATGTAGTTGCCCTCAAAAATGTAATTAAATTAAATTAAAAAGGTTAATTAAATAAATGTACCCACTAAAAAGCGTACTTTGTCTATATCTAGAAAAGAAATAAAAAGGCAGATTTTTAGGATTCAACCAAAGAAGCACGTGAAAGGGGATGTCTTATAGTAGTAGATTTTTCTCCATAAAAAATAAAAAATCAGCAAATTTTATTAATAAGAAAACCAACCAATCGGGTAATAAGGAAATCGAATGATGATTGACTTTCCCGTGTTCATTTAGAGATTAAAATTTAAATAAATTTTTATTGTTTAGAGATTAGAAATTAAATATATTTTTACTGTGTTTATTAAATAATATTTTATTTTACAAAAATAAAATCAAAGATAGCATTTATTTATTTAGGGTAGACTGGAAATTAATTAAAGGTATCGAGCAGTTGTGAAGAGAAGTGACGAGTTAAGTTCCACCTTATTGGGGTAATAAGAGGCAAGGTTTTGAAAATGTTGATGGACTAAGTTTCTTTACTCTAACACAATGTGGCTTTTAGCTTTTGGGTTAGATTAGGTGTTCGCGCCACTGGTCAGCAGATTCCTGAATTATGGATTAGTGGTCCTGCTCTTGAGTCCTGACAAGTGGTGTAAGTCCAAGATTTATCAAGTTTGGTAGCCGAACTGGTGCAACATTTTATTCCAGCTGGTAAAGTGGGGACCTCTGAGCTTTTAGTTGAATCCACTCTCTCATTTTAAGTTGTTATGAGAGCGAGGAAAGTTTGCTGAGTATAGTGTGGATTTGATTTATTATTTGCAGTTGGTACATGACTCTTAGTTTGATTGCTCTCATAAATTGAGGCAGAATTGGAGCAGCAATCAATGCATGCTCTTTGATGAGTTCACTTCCTATCCATGTTGTAAAGAGTGGGCTTATGTTGGCTTTCCTATTGCAAGCGCATAATGTTGTTTGTAAGTTGAACAGTTTTTTTGAAATTCTGAAAGTGAGGGTTGAGACATGAATGAAGAAATATATTAAATAGAAAAGACAAAGGCACTTCGAGCTATTGATTTAGTCATGTATGTATGGATGTTCTAGAGCTTGAATGAAGTGCTGCCTTATACCTAATGTAGGGGTTCATAGTTGAAGCAAGTCATCACCTTGCATTGAACATTGTTATATGTAGCACATTCAATTGAACGCTTATTTGGTGATTCAAATTGTTCTCCATGGAAGTGCTAAAAATAAAGAAAGT